>NC_056728.1:1814346995-1814646995 GCF_019279795.1 Protopterus annectens | reverse complement strand
CGCACCATAGTGGAGGCATTGCTATGTCCTTCACTGCGCTGCAGTCATCACGGACCTTAGGGTTAGGGCACGAGTCATGGTAAGGGGATAGCCTGTTACTATGACCTGTGCCCTAACCCTAAGGTCCGTGAGTACTGCACGGAAGTTCAGTACAACACCCATTCGTTGTACTGAACTTTGCGTAAGTGCACTTTCGATTAAGTGCACTTTCGCTGCAGTGAGCATTCCATGCACTATTTCAAATTAGTGAAAATTCGATCTAGTGTATGGAACCTATATATATATATATATATATATATATATATATATATATATATATATATATATATATATATATATATATATATACATATATATAAATGTATGTACATATACATGTAAAAACTACACTAATGGATTAGTTAGTGGAATGGGTTAATGGACCTGCTTTCTGTGTAAGGGTCTAAGGTTTGAAACTTTTTCCCCCCTTTCACTTTACATATTTTTTAAACACACAAGTAATATTTCCATGTATCACTACTGTTGGTACAGAAGAGTGATATACTCTCTCTGAGGTGGGAGGGTGCAGGGTTTGAATTTTTTTTACTGGCTTTATGGCATACTGTAAAGACTATCCCTGGTGTCTAGTATTACCCTTGACCCATGTCTTTTTTAAGTGATATTAAGGAAATTATGTAATTACAGAGTTCTCCCTGTTGTCTACTTACCCCCTTGACCCCAAGTACCATTAAAAAACATATTAAAGAGTTCTCCCTGGTGTCTAGTATTCTTCCCTGACCCTAAGCATCATTAAGACATGATATTAAAGAATTATCCCTGGTTATTAGTTTCCTCCCCCCAAAATGTTACTCATTAGTCTAGGGGATTATGCAGATAAGGTGGCCACCCCACACTCCTACCTAACCTTCCCTCTCATTAACCCCTCTACTGTGACCTCCCAAGAAGACACACACTAACACATACACTTACACATGCAGCCACACACACACACACACACACACACACACACACACACACACACACACACACACACACACACACACACACACACACATACACACACACGCACACACGCACACACACACACGCTGACACCAAGAACACTACCTGACTGCTAAACACCCTGGCACTTACCTCTGCCATGATGGGTGAACAAGAATGTTTGGCTGTGGTTATTAATGCAAGTAGCCAGGAAAGGCTGTATTACTTTATACAACTGACAGGCTGTATTACTTTATGCAACTGACAGATTCTCTGAATTGCTTGGCTGTGTAGTTGCCTTACTGCAGGCATTTCTGGGGCACATGCCTAATTAATACATGCATCTTTTCCCATAATGCCTCATTTACCATGGCAGTGGAGACAGCCCACTACAGTGCTGCACATCTTCATGCTAAAGCACCATGGTGGGGCTGTCTATGAATCAGAGATTATTACTGTGAGCTGTACTCCTTGTGTATACCTTGTGGTACTCTTTCAGAATCGACCCCTTTAAAGTCTCAGCAAAAATAATAATTAAACATCAAATTAAATCACAGAATATCTCACAAAGACAAAGAGTTGCTGTGAAACAAAGGGCATCAGTTCTAGTACACCAGACCAGTCCCCAAACAAAACTGGTTTAGTTATTGGTGATTCCATAGTGAGACACTATGATTCCCCACTCACTAAGCTGGACCAAGACTGGGTGACAGTGGGTTGAATTTCAGCTGCCATTATCTCAGATGTCTCAAGGGCCCTTACAGCTCTTGAACCAGACATAATTGTAGCATGATAGCTGTGAATGTGTGGATTAATGACTTAGGGTGAAAAAACCTGAGGGAGTTGCAGAGAGATGTGTCTAAGTTTGTGCATTTGGGAGTAAATGACTTGGGGCAAAACCTCCAAAGAGAGATGCAAAAGGGCATATCATAGTTCTCTGTGCATGTCAAAAATGCAAACAATATCCTGACATTCTGCAGAATACTCCCTTCACCATGAATGATAGCTAAGTACAAGTAAAAGATGATTGGCTTCAACAATGGCATCATTCTAGGGTGGGGAGGAGGGTCTAGTATGTGCCCACATGAAACAAGATACTTAACATTTCTGCTTGCTTTTTGAGGAATGGTCTGCACCTCTCACTCCAAGGCTTCTGCATACTGGTTAAATCCACTGCTGTCCCCATAATCCCTTTTTTTAGGAAGAATTCAGTTAACAAACATTGCAATATTGCAAATTTATCAATATCAAAATAGGAGCAAATTAAGGTGTCTCTATTTAATGTCAAAAGTCTAAACAACAATCTGTCCAACCTTGAGGCACTGCTGCAGCTGGAAAACATCTGTATATGTATGATCAATGAAATATGGTTTAAATGCCCCGAATGCACCCCCCCCATACCCGGGGTTAACACCGAACATATCTTGAGCCCCACTGGCAATGGTGGTGGTATGTCAATATTTGTCAGAAACAGTATCACCTCTAGCAAATTCCCCGAGACCCACAAATGGAACTTATCAAATTTCAAATAGCACTAAACAAAATCAACTATCAGTTTATCCATTATTAAAGGACACCTCCCCAGACCCTGGAAGTTCATGTCAGGTTCCTAAATCTCATGGATGAACTGTCCATAAATATGTACGCCTTCCTTCCAGCAAACTTAAACTACCTGCTCTGATATAGGATATGCACAGCTGATTTTAGATCTGTTAAATAAAAACAGGATGGACCAGATTTACTAGCTCAGCTAGAGGACAGATTATTCCTGACTTGATGCTTACAGATGTAGTGTTTTCATGAACAGCTCTGTTAGTAACTCCTTCTCCAGTCATGTCAGACTGTAAGCTAATAACCTTTTCACTCAGCCTATCTAAACCCCAGACACCAATGTATCAGAATCCAGTGACTTCCAAGTATACAAATCTCTTCAAATGCTATGATGAAGTCTCAAAATTCACATATAGCAACATCACTTTAGACATCTCCTTAGCACATAGATCCACAAAGGAGTTTTATACCCACATACATAAATGTGTAGAACTGGTAGTCCCATGTAGATCAAAATATAGCTGGAAATTGAAACGCAAACTACCCAGCTGATCCACTGACAGAAATAAAATTTGCAATAAAAGGAAACACTGGAGTGTATAACATATAAAGTGACCCCAAGTCAAGGAAAATATGAAGAATCTGAATTAAAAAAAGACTATTAGATCTACTAAGGCAGTCCATGAACTCATGCTGTCATCTGAAGTCAAGGAGAATTACAAATACTTATTTAGTTATGTTAGTAAACTAAGAAACAACACTCAACAATGTACAGAACTCAAAGTGAATGACAAAACCTCCTTAGACCAGGTGGACATTGCCAATATTCTAGCAAATACATTTAGTACAAATTTCACTCCTGAGATGACTATCCAAAACCCTACTATCCCCATAGCTCTCAAAATCCCCCATCAGCACTAAAGAACATATACTAATATGCTGTACAAGACTAAGAACACCTGCTATGGGCACAGGTAACATACTGTTTGTTAAATACTACCAAACATACCCTGGTGGGACCCCCCTCCATAAGCTATTTAACCTGATAGCATACAGCATTACTGATTGCTACTCTACACAGGCCACCCTACTATCAGAAACTATAGTTCCATTAGCAGTCAAGTTACATTTGTAAGGCCATTGAACACATTAGATAGACTTAATTAACACAGACATTAAAAATTTGACCAGGCTAGAGCTGTAGCAGTTTGGTTTTGTAAAATGTAGATCCTATTGAATAAACTGGTACACATCTTTGAAAAGGTGACATAGGCTGTTGACAGTGGTCACACTGTATACACAGCCTGCCTTGATGTGGCTAAGGCATTTGACACCATCCTCCATGCTAATAAAATTAATAAGCTAGATGCATTATAAATTGACCCCTGTGTGGTAAAATGGATAGCAAAGTGGATAAAAGACAGAACTCATACATTGCAGGTGGCAGGGTACTGTCAGAGAACATGAAGGTGACCAGTGGTGGCCTTATGGGTTCAGTGTTGGGACTGCTTTTGTTTGATATTTATTTCTCTGATCTACAAACTAAAAACCAAGACCTATGGCTAACCAGATTTGCAGATGATTACAAACTGGGAGTCATTTTCATATCCTCCTCTGATACAGAATCCCATCAGCAGGAATAAACTTATGAATGCCTTGTGTAATGACAATTGGCTTAAATTAAATGTACAAAAAAGAAGCATTGTCACATTTGGCAGACAAACCATTTCTCCAGTATACAGCACTGACACAACACCACTTCAAAGTCTAAATTTAATTGGAGACCTGGGATCCTGAATTGATAATTCTCTTTTGATTGCCATGTAGAAATGTAGGAAATCCTTGTACCTGGTGCATCTGGTTACCAAGGGAATATAATCCAGATCGAAAGGAAGCTATTGTCCTCTTCGATTTAGACTGCAGAGACTAATTATAGAATACAGCACCCCTTTTAAGATGCAGCTCAGCAGACATATAAAACAAATGGAAAGACCCCACACGTTCCTAAAAAAGAGAATCATAGGATGACAGGTCTAATATCCATGAGCTGTCAGAAAAGGGTGTATATTATAACAGCGAATGATCAAAAGATCGAACGCTATTATATTGACCCTTTAAAGTCGAAAACTAAAATGAGCAAACAACCAGAACAGTGATTTCTTTGCCAGGGAAAGAAATCACTGTTCCCAAAAAAAAAATAATAATAATAAAACACACTAAACACTATTTTAATGGGGGGACTTCACCCCCCACACTCCCCATGTGGGGGGCTGTGCCCTCCACACCCCCCTACTTAAATATACCAACTCTGAGATTGCACTACAGTGGAGGAAATGGCACAACCCGTACAGCTGGCCCAGAGATTTCTTTCCCTGGGAAAGAAATCGCTGTTCTGGTTGTTCGCTCTTTTTAGTTTTTGAGTTTAAGGGGTCGATATAACAGCGTTTGATCTTTTGATCATTCGCTGTTATAAAGTAGACCCGTCAGAAAAGACTAGCATCACTATCCCTCTTTTCTTTGTCTTATAGGTTCCACAGAGGACTATGCCTTCCTTAAGAGCAGCCAGGGACCCAGTAGTGAAGGATCTCTTATATCTTTATGTCTCACACAGTCTCACAAATACAAGGTCTAGAGACAGATTTTTCAATCAGCATTTCCCTCACCACTGGAATAGTCTACTCTACAGATAAAGCAGTGTGATACTCTATCTTCCTTCAAACAGGACCTGGATAGTTGGAGGGGTAGTCATAAATTCACTCATTGGATTGACTGTCATAGCCATCCTTGGGAATTGACAAAGCATAATGGTTTCAAGACTCAATAGCATTGAACTTCCTATGATTCTTATGAAACAGTGTTCCAGCACATATTTAATATGTATTCCACTCCTTGTAACATCTCTGTACTTATTCCTTCTTTGTTATAGTGAATTACATCTCATACCTCCCCTCTTTAATTATATAAAACAGATTTTGTCCATTTTGACCCACAAACCATTGTAAGGGACACCTGTAGTCTTACATTAAGGCACTTTTTAAATGAACAAGTTTTCTTCTGCATTTTTATGTGGTACTGTGTCACCTCACACATGGCTGAACACGATTAGGACCTCATTGCTGAGTACTACAGGTTGTTGTTTCTAGAAAACCATTTGCTCATACATCTCAATTGTCCAGATTTTCACAGAATTCCCATATTTTTGACTCATATTTTTGGTGTGTTTCTCCTAAAATTTGTAATTTTTTTGATTTTTTTGTGGAGAATCAGTGAGGACTGAAGTCACCAAATAATGACAGACATTTGAGTTTCAGATTTCATATCCTTCAGAAAATGAATGGTAACACAATACATTTTATTCTAGCAACTTTCTAAGTTTATAAGAGTAATATTTAAAATTTGTCTGTATTTCTGAGGCTTCACCCCCCCCCATTATTTTTGGCTTTGTTCAGATTTTTTATGCCAAGAAGTTGAGAGTTATGCATTTGATGACTTAATTTCTAGCCCTTTAATAAATGTATTCATTTTATTTTATTGCATCCATAACATAAACAGGTCATTTAGTGTCAGCCTAGTAAGACAAGCAAGTGAACTATTTAGGATCACATTAAGTGCTCAAGGTTAATGACAGCTATATCTATCTATCAGTCTGTCTTTATATATCTATATATATCATACACACACACACACACACACACACACACACACACACACACACACGTGTGTGTCTGTGTGTGTGTGTGTGTGTGTGTGTGTGTGTGTGTGTGTGTGTGTATACACATATTATTTACATCTTTATTTGTTAGCTAGTACACATTTCAGCCATGACCCAGGCCAAAAGCACAATTAGCTTTCATACAATTCTATACGTTGTGAAAGTATAGTAATGTAGACAGAAAAACTTTCTTCAGTTTATATTAATTGAATTACAATTAGTAACACATACTTACACTTCTAGCGTACTTAACCACAATGTACTGATACTGGAGTTTGGCATAATGGTTAAAGCGTTTATCTTACAGATGTAAAGTACATGGTTTGAGTTTCACCTTTGGGAAGTACGGCTAGGCTTAAGAAGGCCCCCTGGAGTTGCTAGGCCAGTAAATACCTATGAACCTAGAAAGAAGCATAAAGATAAGAAATTTCAGCCTGTGGTTCTAATTCAGAATCATCCCTTAACTATTACAGTTGAACATGTGGAGGCTATCATAATACTAAACACCTAACATGTATTTTTTTCTTGATTATCTTATCTGACAGCTAATGTTCTGACTTTAGATATTTTTAGATATTCTGTCAACCCATTTTGTCAAGTCTTATCTTAAGAGAACACCAAATACTATGTGAGTACCTACAAAACCAAATTATGTGTAGAATATCCACTTTGGGGTAAGAGCAGCATGGGCAAGCAGTTGAGACATTCGGATTAAATTTATTTAAGTGGACAGGTGTGAAGTACAGGTTATTGGTAATCAAATATTGTGTATAAATAAGTTTTTTAAAGGGGGAGAAAGAAAGAGTAGATTTAATGACGGATAATTTCTGATCCTCAGAAATACCCAGACCATGCTGATTCCAGTAGTTCGTAAATACTAATTTATCTTGGTGCAACATTGCACTAATTAGTTTATAGGCGAGGGATACCGTGCTCTTATTGCTGTCTAGAATTTCCATTAATTTAGAGACCTGATTGAGAGCTGGGCCGTCTATGTTAAAATCAAAAGAGAGAGTGTCAATAAGTTCCCTTATTTGTTGCAGGATTATGGTATATTTTTAGATAAATTTAGGGCTTCCCATAGATTTGTGAGTGATGAATCTCTGTGTTTGTGAATATCCCATACTGTGTATTCTTTGATTAATGGGTAGTTGTTAAGGTTAATCATTTTCCTATTCAGCTGAAGATTAAGGTTTAGATGTATAGGCTGGAGTATCATAAGGGCTTTCTCCAGATTCAGAGATTTAAGTAAACCGTGAAAAGATTTGATTTTTTTTTTTTTTAATATATGATGTAGCTTTAATTTTTTAAGGACATTTGGATCTATGAAGGGAAGAGCTTTGAGGTTGAAGTCATTCTTTAAGGCATGGTTAAACCACATTTTTATCCAGAGGGGGGGGTCTGTATTTGATTGCTGGGCATGAAGTTAGCAATTTAATTAGTCTGCTAGCATGTAAAACTCTATATTACAGTTGTAGATCTAGCAAACCAAAACCTCCTTTATCTTTGGGGAGGGTAAGTCTTTGATAGGACACCTTTACTGACTTTGGATACCAGATGAACTTGGCAAAAACTTTATGGATTTTAGAAAAAAATATATTGGGGATAAAGGATAGAGATGCATAAAAGTGATAGAAAATGTTCATCTTAATAATGAAGGTTTTGGATAGCATAGGAAGTTTCATCTGTTGCCGTCTAGTCATGTCTTGTAATAGTGTTGTCCATAGATTCGTTAGGTTGGAATGTAGTATGGAAGGCGAAGAGTGGTCCTAACAAACCCCTAAATATTTGCAGGAATAGGAGCATCTGGGAAGAGGTATTCTCTATGAGCTTCAGGATTAATTGGGAAAATACAGGATTTGTTTTGATTAACTTTATAATCCGATATATGTGCAAATGTATTCAATGTGGTGATTAACTTTTTGGTGTCTGATAATGGATGTTCAAAATATAGATTCAGATCGTCTGCAAATGCGGTCAGACTAATTTTGGTATCTAGAATTTTGGGAATTGTGTGGTGTGTTTTTTGTATTAGGGATAAGAAGACTGGTTCTAGGTACAAGTTAAAAAAAGGGGAGAAAGGGGACACCCTTGCCTGGTTCCATTTGAGATTTTTATCGGTTGCAACGAGTTTTTGTTGATAAATAAGCAAGTATAGGAGCTGTTATATAAATATTTGATAATATTAATGTATTCAATGGGTATATTAAAGTGGGATAGCACTGTGAACAGGAAGTTCCAGTTAACCCTATCAAATGCTTTCGATGCATTCAGAATCATGGCATATCTAGGATTTATGTCTTTCTTCGTAAGATTACTCATAGTTTTCATTGTTAAAGTGTTATCCCAGGTGTGTCGGTTGGACATGAAACCTGCTTGTTCTTCAGGGATAAGGAAGGGGATCACCTTT
Source organism: Protopterus annectens (assembly GCF_019279795.1). NCBI lineage: Eukaryota > Metazoa > Chordata > Ceratodontiformes > Protopteridae > Protopterus > Protopterus annectens. The sequence continues at coordinate 1,814,638,341 of NC_056728.1, read as the reverse complement.
TTAAGCCTTTTAGCTAATACGGATGATAAAATTTTTATATCAATGTTCATAAGTGAGATTGGCCTGTAGCTGTTAGGATTCGATTTGTCTAAGTTATGTTTGGGAATTAGGATGGTCTTGGAGTGATTGATATAAAGGTCCGATATTCCATTAATATATATACTACTGAATAGCTTAAGTAAAATGGGAGCAAGGGCTTCTTTAAAGGTTTTATAGAAATCAGGGGATTAACCGTCTGGGCCTGGAGCTTTCCCTGGCTTAAGATTACTAATGGCTTTTATTATGTTTATTTGACTCAATGGGGCAGATAGTATTCTTTTCTGATCTTCATTTAACTTTGGGAATATGATGTTATTAAGGTAGTCATTTATTTCTGAAGACGAGATTTGGTGTTCATAGCTAGCGTAAATTCCTGAGTATATTTGGTAAAATAAGTTTATAATTTGGGCGTTCGATTTGTAAAGCATACCTTGGTATTTAATCATAGCTATCCTGGGTGAGGGCTGTTTGTTGTCAATTAGTCTAGCTAGTGCTTTAGAGGGAGTTTGTATCCATTCAGAATATTTAGTGATAAACCTTAGTACTTGTAGGGAGCAGTTAGCTTGATGGAGATTAAATAATTCCCTTTGTTTACCTACCATCTCCTGTTCTATTAGAGAAGAATGATTCATTTGAAGCTTCTCCTCTAAATCTCTGATTTCGGACAAGAGGCGGTTTTCTTTTTCTTTTCTTTTCTTTTTACGGTATGATGATTTTTGAATAAAAATTCCTCTAAGTGTAGCTTTACCCGCTGCCCATTGTATGTCAAATGGGATATTTGAGTTCCGAGGATCATTGGTAAAATCTAATAGGGCTTAAGCTACCTCTTTTTTCACTGATGGGTTGAGTAAAATATTGTTATTAAGAGACCAGTTACATCTGTTATTATTTATAAGTGAGTTTATCAATAAGGTGATTTTAGAGTGAGCCGAAAAAAATCTTGGTTCGCCTATATACTTTAATTGTCAGTTTGTTAGAATTTCTGATATTAGAAATAAATCTATATGCTATCAAGAGTTATGACACCTGGAGTAGTATGTGTAATTGTTGCTGATTTGTGATTCATCACCAAAGAATATAAGGTCAACTTGTCCAAGTCCGATATAAGATCCAACAGGGCAAGGGAGAGTTGTGAGTTGTATAGTTTAGTTTTGTTAGAGCGGTCAACACTAGGGTCAGTTACTGCATTCCAGTCTCCCCCCAGGATGAAATAGTGATTTGGGAAATTTAATAGAATATTATAAATGTTTAATATAAATTGCAGTTGGCCTGAGCATGGACCATACAGGTTTAGGAACACTAGTGGTTTGTTCAGTGGTGGGACCAGGCATGTGACATAACACCATCTTCCCTCCTGATCTGTAGCTTTGCCAATAATAGTGGGTTTAAATGAAGTTTTAATAATAATTGCCAACCCTTTCGAATTAGAACTGTTTCCTGCTGGAATAATGTCTTTTATCCATTTCATTTTCTTCTCAATTATCCAGTCCTCGTCTAACATATGTGATTCTTGAATAAAGGAGATATCAGCTTCTGATTTTAGAAGAAGGGGCATTAGAAGATTTCTTTTATTTTTATCCTGAAGCCCTCGAACATTCCAAGCAATTATTTTCCACTCTTTGTCCATATTTAAAAGAGGTTTTATCTAACCTAATAATAAATATATGATAGGTGAAGAGGGAGATAAATAGTTGTGTGGCTCACACATTTTATTAAAGTTAAATAAGTGTGTTAAAACAAACAAAAAGCAGCACTGAACTCTCTCACAAATACCCCTGTGCCTACCCACATATCCCCTGATTTTGAGAGAGAAAAAGGGCAAGAAAAAGAAGTTAAGCATGACTTTAGAAATGATAAGGAGTTAACCAACAAATAACCATATTTACATACTATGTACAATAGTACGACTATTCCAAATGACGTCATCAAGAACCCTACTTAACATATGCACTTATCTCATGACGAGAAGAAAATACCAATTCTAAAGGGTAAACTTTAAAAGAGAAGTATCTAGGTATAGAGTTTTTACAATTTGCTTAGTAGGGTATAATATTGTAGAGATAAGTGTGGTCGAAATGCAGAGGTACACGACTTAGATTAATCTTTAACAAATATTCCCATTTCTTAGTTTTTAAATTTACCATACATTGTATAAAAAATTGAAGACCTAGTACAAGCCTCCACATAAGTACCCATTATAAGGCAACTCATATATTGACAATAGGCTTGTAATCTATACATTGCTGGTAACTTTTGATAGCATAAGAAAAACATTGCAAAACAAATACTGTCAAGATTTCTCAAGTCATGTGTTACCTCCTAGAACCTGCAATTGGGTATGTCTAAATAACCGTGATTCTCTATAGACATATAACATTAAACCAAATCCAAAGCAAACTCAATTAAGCTTGTGCAGGTTAAGAAAACATGTCTAAGCTGGAGATGCTGAACAGACAGTATGTTCCACTAGTAGACTGCACTAAAGCGTGAGGCGATTACCTGTATTTAGCATAGTTTGCCTAACCCCTTGCACTTAGTATTTGTACTGACCAAAAATTACAGTCAATAACTCCATCATTACCCCCTTAAAGCAGTTAACTATAAACTAAACTAAAATGGTAAAACACTTAAGTAAACAATACAATGTAGAAATACTATAAAAAGATGTCAGGCCAAAATGCCTTGAAGGATTGCAATCTCATTACTCATCAACACAATAATAAATTGATGTCCCTAGATATTTGCATTAATTTCAAAGAGCACGAAGCAGAATACATACAATGTTCAAATGGTTAATAAATAATAGTCCAATGAGTTCACACTCAGAATACCAACTACTATAAGATCTATGAGGGACTGATTTTTGTAATCCTAGCAAATCATTCACTTCCCTTGCAAAGGTGAGCTGTGTATTTTGCAATTTCACCTTGAAGAACCTTAAAGTTTGTGCCCTGCCTGATTGTCATCCAAAAGAACCCACAGAATATAGGATGGGCATCCTGATGTTACCCATTTTTATCACTCTGCACAGATGTAGTACTATTCTGTAAGGCCACAAACTTCCTGGAATGTGGGAGTCACACATAAATAAAAATAAAAGGAGGGGGGAAAAAATTAACAATTAAATATATATTTAAATATTTTTTTATATTTTTCTTTTTTTTTTCCCTTTCAACCTATAAGGAAGTGAATACAATTTGTACCTTACAAAAATCAACTTAGTAAAAATGTTGAAATTTATGTCAAATCAGTCCTTTTCCAGGGTGGGATTTAAAAGCTGTGATATGATTCTGCCCAGTAGAAAACAAGATACATTATTATAATATACTTAATTAAGTTGATAAACTGTGGTCATTAGGAGAAAATATTAGTAAGAGGTCTTTCACTTATTTGAAAACAAAAAGCAAGAGCCTGAGCAGTCAGAAGAACAGGTGAATAGGAGCGTTAATGCTAAAATAAACGCTTATATGCATGGAGAGAAAAGGCATTGAAGCTCAACCTTTTGACAGTAGACTTGAGGTTTCTTAGCAAGCAATCACTGCTCTAAGTAAAGGAGCAGGAATCAGTCCCATAATTAAGCGGGCTTTATAAAAATATATAATCTTCAGGGTATATTTATTTAGTTGCTTGGAAGCAAAAACATTATGGGGGTGAAGTTCCCTTTGAGCACTTATCCAGCTCTTAATGTCAGTTTGGTAGATTGTGCAATCTGTGGAATGTTTCGCTAAATCATTTAATATGGTTAACTTCTTAAAAAACAGACAAAAGGCCACTAGTAACCTTAATTGAAGGGGCTGATCTCTAATCTTCATATTATTAAACTAGCTATAACGCTGATTCAGGGCACTTTCAGGATGATATTAAATGCTGACTCCTGTAAAATCACAGTCAAACTTGTCAGTCAGTTACGAAACATGTGGCGACTATCTGCTTCAAAATATGACCACAGCAAAAGGATACAATGGTATAACATAGGTAACATAATGTTAGAAATCGTACGTAGTCCAAAGGAATGAATCATTCCTAGGCGAAACAGCCGCTGAGAACACATGACATTCTTCCCCTCACTCTTTCTTCTTTATTTTCCCTTCCTTTTGTCTTTTCATCAGATGTTATGTTGTCAATGACCAGCCTGGCTCAACATGTATCACCCTCTGGCAGTAGGAGGTAGGTCCGGTGTACCTCAGGCTAGTTGGGCTAGCAGGAAGTCATGTTTAGTGATGTCAGTATTCCATTTTTAGTGGGATCGTATAATGTAACATGAATTATGTCCCACTATACTTTTCGACTCAGCGACTTCGTTCCTGGGGCTCTGGATTTAATGGAAATTCGATCCAACACAAAAATGAGGATTATTTTGAATTTGAAGAAACTCATCGTAACAAAGGTTAGTTACTTGGTACCGGAAGGTTTGATACATACTTCGGTTGACAAGATTAGTCGAAAAAAACTTATTATCATTCCTCCGGAGACTTTCCAAAACATTTAAGAAAGATAAGATGGGCTCCCTTGGGTGAAGACATGGTGAATTTATTTTCATGTTGGAATGATAATTTGTTAGGGAATTTGAAATTTTATATTCCGCTTAATAAGATCTTAACAGAAAGGGGAAAGTTTACGTCATTTCTCTTTAATTTCTTGGGGGAAATCTTGGAAATCGAGATTTTGTACGTGTTCCATGTGAATTGTTTTTGTTTTTTGTAGGCAGCAAGGATGGTTTGCACATCTTGATAATTTAGGTACTTTACGTATATGGATTTTGGTGTCATTGTGTTTTGATTTCTGTATAGTGCATGGTGTGCTCTCTCCAGTATGCAATCAGTTGGTGGGTCAGTTGGCGGTATTAATGTTTTGAAAATTTGTTTGAGAGTAGAAGGTAACTGATTATGTTCATATTTTTTTGGCAGACCTCTAACGATGAGGTTGTTCCACCTGCTTCTTGCCTCTAGATCCAGGATTTTTACTTGCAAGTCAGTTAGGGTTTTGCCTTTGGATAACAGTTTGGATTTTAGATTAGCAATTTCCAGCTCATTGGATTTGGATCTGTCTTCCACAAGATCCAGTCTTACAGCTATTTGTCTAATTGTACTACTGAAGGTATTCAGTTGGTCTGAGAATCCTTGAACAGCAGTTTGTAGTGGTAGAAGGGCACTTTTCAAGTCTTCCATGTTTATGGTGCAATTGGCCTTTTGTTTGAGACTATCTTTTAACTGATCCTGTTGTATTTTAACAGTTTTCTGTCTTTTTGTTGTGACTTCTTTTTCAGGGGAAGCAATAACTGACAGTTTTGTTTTAGATGTTTGTGTATCCATTACGTCTACTTCCTTAGACGTTTTAGTACTTCAGTCTTACTTATATTTTTCCTCGTGCAGTTGCTGTCTGTTGCTTAGATGCTGAAGCCTCCAGGCCTCTATTCTCTGTGTGGAAATGTGTTCTGCTGGCTGTAGGAGGATACATTATAAGCTTACATGCTGTATTTGTTGATTTTGCAGATAAAAAAAATATGAATCCAGTGACTATACACTCTGCTCTTCTGTATAAGGTTTTTATAATCCAGTTTTCTGGCTAATGTAGAGCTTGACTGAAATTGAAACAGAGCCTTGTGGAGAGGGTGCTTCTCATACGACCACCATCTTGGAATCCTCTTTATTGCAAGATTGTTATTAAATTATTTTTCTGAAACTACTATAAGAGAAACTTTTATTTATTTATCTTAGGATCATAGGATTATAGGAGGTTACTAGGCTCTTGGCCCTGAGGCCCTTACAAGCCTAGCTAAGAATTTAGCCCATGTTCCAACAAGTCAGCACCTGATGCCCCTGTCCAGTAGGGACACAGGTGGAATCCCAGGGTGCATTTTCTGTTCCCCACCCAGTTATCCAGGTTGTGCTTAAAAAGGGTTAATGAGGTACTCTGCTTGACGTGGACAAGGAGTCTCTTCCACAGAAGAGAGAGTCTCTGGGACACAAGTGTGTCCCGCCAACAAGTCCTGTTGATGTCACAGACCAGGTTGAGTTTGCATGTGTGGGTTACACGACTGGAGCTTGACTTGCGGATATGCAACAGTCTCATCAAGGCGGGGTCTGAGATTGCTTTGTATGCCAGACAGAGGTCACTTATGAGGAGTCTTTATGAGACTGAATAGAGGGATAGGGCTTTTAGCCTATCGGTGTATGGTAGATGTTTGAGGCTCTGGATTTTCCTGGTGAGGAACCTCTGTGGTCTCTCCAGCTGCTGCATGTGCTTTATGAGGTATATACTGAAATGGGGGGTTGTACTCAATAATGGGTCTTATAAGGGAAGAATAAAGGGATGTTATGACCTCCTTGTCCCTAGGTGAGATACCCTTACTAATGAGGTGGGTCATGTAGAAAGCTTTTCATACAATGGAGGCGATATGGTGGTTAAAAGTCAATTTGCTATCAAGCCTGGTGCCTGAATATCTCATGACTGATTGAATGCTTAGGATCTTGTTATTAATGTGATAATTTGTGGGGACATCACTCTCCCCAAAGGGAATGATGATGAATTTTTTGGCATTCAGTTTCTGGCCATGTTTCTGGCACCAGTCATTTGTTTGGGTGAGACCCTCTTGGAGGATGTCCACATCACTAGGGGAATTGATGACAGTACCCAACTTGCAGTCACCTGTAAACTTGGTTAGCCACAGCCCACTGGTTTTGGTCTGCATCTCATAAAAGTGAGTCAGTTTGCTACCCATCTGGTAACATATGGATCGATGCCTAGTTGAGAGAGTTTATCTATTATACCCGAGTGGGGAATATTATCAAAGGCTTTGGCCAGTACAAGGTGGGTGGTGTGCACCATCTTCCCTTCTTTCCCCTCATCCATGGCTTTGGTGATTGTCTCAAAGAATTCGACCAAATTTAACAGGGATTGACCTCCTCTTGATGAAATCGAACTGTGTGGTATTGAGTGTTTGGAGGTTGCCAGTGTCCTTGTTAATGAGATTCATGATAATCTGTTCTATGGCCTTCCAGATCAGGCTAGTTAGGCTGATGGTTCTGTAATTTCCTGATGAGAGTGGCTGTCCTCCATTTGGTTGGGATGAAGCCAGTAATCAGACTTTAGTTGAATAGGGTGACTAATAGTGCTCCAAGTTCCTGCCTGAGTTCATATAGGATGCAACCTGGGATGTTATTGGGTCCCATGGAGGCTGTAGTTTTTGCTTTTGAGAGGGCAGTGATGACTTGCTCCCTAGAGATAAGGGGAGAGGGGGCAGGTGCTGGGGATGTCCTGATTTACTGATGGAGGACAGAGGGGTAAAGTTTTCACTGAACCTGTCTGCCAGCAGGTTGGCTATATCTATGGTGTTTGTGTATGTGGTGTTCTTGACCAGTTCTGAGCAGATCCGAGTGCTTCCTTTGAGATTGCGGACATATGTGAAGAAGTTCTTATGATTGTCTTTAGTAGATGTGGCCAATTTGGACTCAAAGTTTGTTTTGGAGGATTTCACTAGTGCTCTTATTCTCTTGTTCAGGCTAAGGAGAGATTGCTTCCAATTAGGCACCTGCTCCTTCCTGGCCCAGGACAACAATTTTTTCCTTTTATTATAGAGTTTATTTATTGCAGATGTCCACCAGACAGGTTTACTTTTCCTTGAGGAGCATGATTTTGCCCTTTCGGGTATTCCTGATTCCATGCAGCTATATAAATGCTCATATAGTACTTTGGTGTATGTTTGGATATATGTGCCAGTTCCTACGGTGGGGAGGGGGGCTGTGAAGCTGTTTATACCTTCCCTCAAGAGGTTGTACTCAGGTTTAGAGACATTTTTTTGTTTGACCCTAGTTGGGGCAGAGTCAGGGGGAGATGGTGACTTTGAAAATGACCGCTTTGTGGTTGGATCTTACCAGGGAGAATGACACTGTAAGGATGCTGCAGTGGTTGTTAATGCTGATTAATACAAAGTCCAAGATACTGTCACCTCTTATGGGGGTGTCGACCATCTGTTCCAAGGAATTTACATTGATGAAACTCAAGGAATCTCTGGAAATTTGTGTTTTGGCATGAATAGTTCTTCCAGTCTATGGCTGGATAGTTAAAGTCACCAAGGATCAGGGTAAGGGGTAGAATATTGATAGATTCAAAGAGGTCCAAGGCCTGTAGCTAGCTATGATTTAAATAAGGGTCTTTTCAATGGTTAACTGCACCTGGAGTGTGTCCAGTCCACCATACTGTTTTACCAGCCTGAAGGTGTGTATGTTTTTAATATATATTGCAACTCCACCTACTTTTGCTTTGCTGCCAACGGTTTGGGGTCTAAATGTATGATAGGATGAGTAACCTGATATGGCTGTGGTGCTTTCCGCAGCTTTGAATCAGGTTTCTGTGACTGCACAAATGTCAGTATCTTCCAGGGTTAAGAATGCTTGCAATGAGTGCAGTTTCATGTTTAGACTCCTTGTGTTTAGCAGCATGACCTTTGATTTGTTTTTTGATGAAATTTTCATGTTGGTAGTTTTGCCCTCATGGCATTGCCTAAAAAAGGCACTATGAGGGAGGCAAGAGCCTTTGCCAAAAGCCTGAAGCCCAAGGGAGACAGATGCAGGCCATCTCTGGGAAAGTATCGTGGTCTGTCAATCATGTCTTCCTAGGCTGTCAGGTACTGGAACCCTTTGGAATGACACCAGAAACTAAGCCAATTGTTAGTCATTCATTTTCTGTTTGTATTGCATCATTCTGGGTGATGGTAGAATGCTGCTTATGGCTAGGGACATAGCTGCCTGGGACACATATTCACTGAGCTTGATCATGTCTTTCTTCATATAGTCCAGGGAGGTATGTCTCAAGTCATTCACACCAACATGGACCTGTTGTTGAGAGACATGAGTGCATGGGTAATATGGTGGATTCTGGCACCTGACAAACAACTAACCGTGAATTTCTCCTTATCCCACCTGGTGAGGTGCACATCTGTGTGTCTCACAATTGAGTCTCCTATGGCTAATATGTTGGGTTTATGGTTAGGCCTTAGTGGCTGTGAGACACAAGTGTGTGGACTATGTGTGGTGTGTGGTGTGGTAGGTAGTGGAGTTTGCATGTGTTTTTGCCTTGGCGGTCTCTTTTGTTAGGATATGTTTTTGTTGAGGATGTCCGCATATGTGGGTGTGTGTTGTGTAGGTGTGGGTGGTGTTTGAGGTATGGTATTTATGTTGACAACCTTCTCAGTGGCAGATATTTATCCCTTATGGGCCAGGTTAGTCCCACTAAGCTGATGGTTATTTTTCAGAGGAGATCCAAGGTGGTATTTAGACTGAAAAAGGGAAATTTAACTGAACACCAGGGGACATTTCCCTACTCTTTTTAAGTGTGAGCATACTGTCTGTTCCTGATACCAAGAGCTGGGAGAAGGAGCGCAATGGTGATGGAACAGTTAGCATATAACAATGTTGCGGAGGATAAAATGGAGGAGAATACAGGTGTAAAAAAGCAATGGAAAAAAATATTCAGGGAGATTCAGTAGACCTTACCTGGTTCTTTTTAACAGTTTTTCACTGTGTGCATGTCGCAGTGTGACACACACACAGTCTATGCCAGTTTTAAATTCAGTAAGTGCCGTGTAGAGGTGCGCACCCCCATGCAAACAAGGTAAACACTGTGGCATGCTAATTACAGCATAAGCTGCTGAATTGCATGTCAATCAACCAGTCTAACACAGTGGAGCTATTCAACACTCTATAAAGCATCCATGTAGACTCCATGCTGGTTTTTCCTGTGAATTCCAAAACATTTGGAATATAGCCATGGAAAGGAGTCTACAAGGACAGAATGTTAGGGGCTGCTGCTGCTTTTAATTCATTTTTATTTGCTACATGTTAAAATCAAAGCTACTGCTGCTGCTAATAGGCCTAGGCTGAGAAGGAGAAGAATTTTCAGGCCCCATTTAACTTTTCACAACCTAAATGATGCATAAATTGTAGAGTGCTACAAGGTGGACAAGGACACACTACAGGAACTCTGCAACCTCTGCCACCCTCAACTCAGAGCCAGAGTCAATCAAGGGGAACCCATCCTAGTGGAGGCAAAAGTATGTGTAGCCCATAGAATCGCAGCCAGAGGTACTTTTTAGAGACCAACAGGGAACATGCTGGGGGTGTCACAGGCATCAGCATCCAGGATCCTTCGCTAATTCCTGAATGCTATGCTGCAACATGCCAGTGACCACATATATTTTCCCATGTAGTTCTGAGGAGAGAGCCAGAAATATGGAGGAGTTCTACCATGTAGCACACTATCCTGAAGTACTGGGTGCCATAGATTGCACACATATAGAAAAGAAGGCACCACCTGGGGAACAGGGTAGGTGGTACATTAACAGAAAGGGCTACCACTTTATCAACTGCCAAATCATGTGCAATGCCAGGTGAATCATCTTGAATGTGTGTGCTGGCAAACCTGGCAGTTACTGTGACTCACATATATGGCACACTTCTCAACTGTACCAGATGTTTGGTAGGGGGGATATCCCACAGGATCATTTACAGGGGGATGCAGGCTATGCACTGGAACTGTGGCTGATGAAATCCATCAGAAATGCACACACACCCACGGAAGAACACTATAATGAGGCTCACACACAAACCAGAAGTATCACAGAGCATGTGTTTGGGCTACTGAAGTCACGGTTCCAGTGCCTAGATACATCTGGGGGAACCCTGCAGTACAATCCATGGACATGTACAGAAACATCCACAGTATGTGCCAGGCTACATAACGTCATCCTCAGGAAACAGCTTCAGCAGAATCAGCAAGGGGAAGGGGCACACGTCCCACCACCAGTGCCACTGTCACCACAGCCACAGACAGGTGAGGAGTCAGAGGGGGGAAACAACCAGCTGCTGTGGGTGTAGGCCAATGTAGGGGTGTTTAGTATGCCCTTGCATTGGCTAAGAGACAATGCATAGCACACTCACTCACCACCTAGGGGCCTAGAACCTTCCTCCTATTCGCATACATATAGTAACATTGATGCCAGGCAACTCACCCAACCTTTACCTCCCTATGTATTGGTTGTGCACTGCTTGGATCAGACAGTCAGCCCTCAACTAAGTCTGTGGCAACTGCTGCATTTACAAGATAAGTCCTGAACCTGGAGTGTATTGTTTAATAATATGAATGTGTGGCATATACCTGGCCCAGTAAACAAGTAAAAGGTGGGGGATTTGTACATAAATTACCTTAATGTGACAGCAGAGACTTATTTGACTTACATGTATCCACTACTAAGTAGTATGCTTCAGGCATCAAAGATTCACACAGGCATACTTCTTAAAAGTACTGATCACTACATGCCCTCAGTTTAGCATCATACATTTGTACTGGAAAATCATTAAAGAGAGAAATTAGAAATTAATGATATGCATTGCAGTTCCTGACTTCACAACCCTCACAAGGTCATTCACTATAAAGTCAGGAAATGTTGATGTTATCAGCTGTCTAACTTTCCAAGGTCAATATAAGTCAAAGGTACAGTTACCAGTTCAACACCACAAATGCAGATATACTACACACTAAGTTAGCTATGCACCCTGAGCATCAGACACAAAGCTTATGTATCCCTGAATCCAAAAGATAGAAAACAGGGATATGGCACAGTTATCACCACTTGCACAGGGTGTTGTGTTTGGGGCAGGAAGCCTAAGCTGACACAAAAGGTCAGTGAGTGTGTGTGAGTCAGAAAGAGAAGCAGGCAGACATTTGGATAAACCAACAAATAGCCAGTGAGACAAAATGAGTAACTGTTGTATGTGTGACTGTAGGGGTCCTCCAGATGACATTGGTGTGTGAGTGTCTGCATGAACACAGCCAAACTCTGTGCTGGCTGTATGTCTTGATATTCCAGACAGGTGTGAGCTGTGCATGGTAGAGGTAGCAGTTCATCATTGTTGTTCCCAACCATGAGAACTGGCTCTGCCAGGAGTTGCAATGGCATGTCCACACCCACGGTTGTATGCACTGCTGCTACCTGAATGTGACTGATGTCTGCTGTATGAGCTCCCTTTAATGGTACACCCAGCACCATGACCCCATGGTCTGCCATGGCTGGGTGTGGACAGCACACTCGCTGATTGAGCAGTGGAAGTACTGCCACTATGAGAGCGTGATCGAGCACAGCCACGTTGGCTGACAGCAGATGATGTGACTGACCTACACCCACAAGGAGGCCGTTCCCCTCCCAACAGACATTCCATCACAAATAATGCTCATTCCATGACAGACACCCCTTGGTCCATCACAAGACAACCCTCATTCCAGCATGTCATTCATCTGATCCATTGACTTGGGAACATGGTGGAGGCAGTCATGCATGTCAGACTGTGCCATATCTAGTCTACAACCCTGAGAATTTGTCCAGAGCACCTAAGGGAATGTGCCTGTGCCTCCATGATGGCCCTAAACATACATTGAGTGGCACTGGAAGAGACACCTGCACCAGGTGGAGGAGGGACAGCAGGCCCCGTCCAAGCACCCCTAGCAACTCTCCTGCTTGGCACCTCACCCACACTTTGGCTATGGCCAGAGTCAATAGGCACTGAATCTGCAGTCACCACAATTCCCTGATAATTTGCCTCACCATCCACCTGTCCGATATCTGTGGGCTCACTGGAATGGGTAGGCATAGGCCTACTGGCTGTGTCCAATGGCATTGCAGGGGATGACTGTATGTCAACCTCAGTGTCAGATTCAACCTCTGCACCCCCTACTGTGCCTCAGTTTCATCACCATCATCATCAGAGTCTGCTCATACACTGACATCAGATGGTAGAGGGCTCACACTCCCACTGTCGTGATCACCTGTGATAAAAAGCAACAACCACAGGAAAAAATTAATATCTACACTTCTATAGTCCAATATATTCTAACAAAGTAACAGTGTTGCCACTATTACAGACAGTACAGCAGTACACAATAGGTCTGATATCAACAGCACACACTACATATTTATTTAAATCGCTCAGCAGTACTGACATAAAAATGTTTGGTTTACCATCTGCAGGTGACATACTCCTCTGCAATCCTGATGGCCCTGGAAGAAGTTAAGCAAGAGGTAAGGGCAACATCATCACAATTAACAGTAACACAGGGGATACTAACTTTACTCATTCATATGTCCATTAACTATACTTTCTACAAGAATGTGACTGACAACTCCAACCTAAGCTAATAACTGTAGCAATCTTCAACCCCCCTCAAAAAAGATGTGACAGTAACTTATTGATTTCAATTGTTTTACTATACAATAGTATTCTGCTGTTGAGATACCAAAGCCTAACTGGAAGCTCCTCCTGAGACGTGCTTGCCGTCTCTGAAACTGTTGCTCTGACATCCAGCACATACTTTACTGCACTCTCATTAGAGCTGTCTGGATCCCTGATATGGGCCAGAACTCTTCAATGGGGGTTAGTGGTGGTTCTGTAGCAATTCCTCCCCATTAACCATCTGGTCATGGTCCACTGCAGCTGCTCCCCTCTATGCATATGCTATCATGTCTGTGGCCATGTGGAACACCTGCTCATAGGTCCTGCCATAGCCACCCATGGCATTCACATTATCAACTATCTGGTACCATATTTGCATCCTACATGACATATTTCCCTGTCCAATTTCCAGGAGAAAAGCCCATGTTGCCTAAAGGCATCCATTATCACCTGGTTCTCAGCACTGGTGAAAGGGGGTCTCTGGGGATTGACATGCCTGGGTGGCATACTCCTAGTTCTCCTGAAAGACAACAGAAGAATAATACACATACATATCACATAACTACAAAATAACTGTACCAAGATAAAACAGGAAAGGTAGTCAGTATTATCCACTGGAGAAACATAAAACAGTGTAGAGATGTGAAATACAAACAGCAGACAGGATGCAAAACAAGGAGAGTAACAACAGCAGCAAAGCCTTGTTTATGCCATAACATTAACTCACCTTTGCTCCTCCACAAAAAAACAGTCTATCCTTATTTGTGCTATAACTCACCTTTGCTCACCCCCCAAAAAGAACAGTGTACCCTTGTTTGTGCCATAACAGTAACTCATCTTTGCTTCCCCCAGAAAAAAGAGGAAATTACACATTTTGCTAACAAATTATTTTTGAAATGCAAAAAGTGCTACCAAAAGAACTGTCCCTGAAACATTTGTACATATTTATCACACAGCAGTCCATTTTCCTGTATTGGCAATCACGTATAACTCTGAAATGACTTGACAAACATGCCCATGTCATCAGTACACTTCTAAATTAACTAATGCATACAGATAAAAGTATAAAAGCCTTTGCTTTAGGCTTTTATTAAATACATTCCAGGATGTGCAGTATTTAGCTGAAAAAATGGAAGCATACCTTCTGAAGTTTAGTTTTCCTCTGTACAGATATATCCTGAAGAAATAGTTTATGTGCAGTCTTCTCAACATAAACAAGACTCCTCACCATCAGTTTGCCTAGCTGCACAGTTACCTTTTTATATGTAGATTCAGGGCTGTTAGCATGGTGAATATGCAAATGATGTGTGAACTCATTAGCATTGCTGAATCCTAAATACCTGGCTCCATGTAGGAGATGTAAACATGGTGCACACACTCCTCTTGTGTTTTTGGTTTTAATAGATTGCAACTGTGAATGATTAGTGGTTGTGAGAAGGAAAACACAACAGCACTGCAGGCTGACTTACTTCCACTGGGTGTGTCAGGTAAGATCTACAAAGTGTTAGATGTAAGGTTGGAAATGTATGTAAGCAGGACACAATTCACAGGTTGTATTCCTTAACATCCAACATGCCCTTCATTTATTGGCAACTGCATATGGATTTATTTCCACTTAATATCTTCACACATTTTAAGGCCAATGATATATAATGGCTTACACACTGCATGTCTCAGATTACTGATCAGATACCTGAAGAATGGCCAACAAGCACAGAAATGTAAGACAGAGCTGTATATTTGCAAGTAGCAATCATGACAAGTGGTGTGATCAGTAGGTGCACTGCACCCAAAAGTAATAAATGTACAAATAACACTTTTGTTATTCGATATCACTATAGATGTTGTTGCGATCAGTTGTGTACAGATTGAGTTCAGTTCTTTGCTGCAAAGCTGTTTGTGTGGCAAAGAGGTATAAGGCACCCATCCTGTGTTCTGAAGGTGCATTGGAGTGAGAGTTCAAATTCAGATCTACATAGACATATCTGAAGTGAGCCATCATTTTCTTGTGCATAGGTCATACACTGAATTTCCTCATTTCAACTACTTGCCTCTTGTTTTCATTTTCTCCTTTTCTGTCTTTGTTTGTCTAATTTTTTTTTTGGGGGGTGGGCCAGTCTTTGCACAATGCAGTGCTTAGTGAAATCATAGGAACCTGTCCCACAAAAAAAAAAATCATCCCATACATAGCTTTCCATTTTGCAGAGGTGTCTTTTTGACACACTTGATTCAGTCCAGTTAGCTATACAACATAATTATGTTGTGGTCACCCCCCTCTCTCTCTGGAGATGACTGTCCAAATTCAGTTAATATTTTGCAAATATGAGCAGTTTACACTGTTAAAGTAATGGATGGCTATTGTTCTTTCCTACCTGCCTCTTGCACATTCCTGTGGTGCTTCTCCCTGCTTTCTCCCCATTCACCACTTTCCTACCAATTTGCACACCTTTAATCTGGTCAAAAAATGGAATTACACACACCACACATAAGTTGCTGGAGAAGCAATGGATCCCTTCACTTTTTGGGCTCCATGTTGGTATGGAGGTGCACATTGCGCACCAACTGTGAGAGGTGGTAAACAGGTGAGGTTACTGCTGCACAATGCCACTTAACACTTCTGTGCTATGCCAACAAACAGCAACATATCTTGTATAAACAGTTCATGTCACTGCATCATCACTGTGTAATGAAAGGTATTTTAAAGTATGACATGCACCTGTATTCGAACCCAGTACCATCTGGCCCAAACAAGGGATGCATCAAAGCATTAACACGTGCTGCCACAGAGTCAGTTAAGCAGCAGGTGTATTTCATAGACTCAGTACTAACTGTCAGGCTTTGGCAATGTGGCTTGAAGCTGTGCACTGCTTAGCTACATGGAAACACGTATATCGTGCATGCATATGCACTTTGCTAACCATCATGCAAACTTGCTGCTCGCCGCGCTATGGGAATGTACATAATATGTTGTATTACTGCTGTTTACTGTCCATTTCCTGTGTATGGCATGAAATTACATGTGGAAACATTACAAACTGAGGGACCTAGCCAACAACATGTCATATATTTACAGTATATCCATGTCTTGGCACACCACCAAGCACTACAACCCTTGGGTCTCAGTACTTTTTGTGCACATATATCAGTCACACTACAAAATGCAATATCAAATGTGTGCAATGCAATGCGCATCAATCTGATAACATGAAGAACTACAACTATTGATCCATATATACCTACAAAGTCTTATCTGCAAGGCTAAGAAAGGAATTAGCATGGACCATATCCACAGGGACATAGGTGACCTTCAACACACTTGACCCTACCCCATTTTGTATTTGTCAGGGGTAGATCTTGATTATTGACCCTTGTGGACTTATTGGATACTGACCCCAAAGACCTGGATGAGGGATAACAGGACATACCACCTATGTTGAGTTATCCAAGGACTTTGACACTATCCCTCATTAATGTGTTATAGTCAAATGCTCCCATATGTGAATTAAGCCATAACAGTAGTAGAGGGATAGGCAACTGGTTCACTGACATAATGCACATTCTCAAAGTTGGGAACTGCACCTCCACCACTAGTCGCTTACAATTAGAATACAAAAAGGATCTGTGCTGGACACTAAACTGTTTGAAAACTACTCCCCTGAAGCTCAGGCAATGGTAGATGGCCTGTGGTTTACCAAGTTTGCAGAAGACTGGTAACTGGACACAGTAATATAGAGTCCCCCAATGATGGTAACATGCTACAGAAGAGGCTGCCACACACAAATGTTTGGTACCAAACTCACTAACTGAACCTTAAAGCATACAGTGGTTCATTGTCTCCATTGGCAGGGAAGTAACCCTGCTAATTATGAGATAAATAGTACCCTTCTAAGCTCAAACACAGTGTTGTGAGACTTGGGAACGCATGTTGATAGAAATCTACACTTTCATCACTACGTGTCCATGGTGGTGACACACACATTCTGCCTTGCGCATATCATACATATAGACATCACATCCAATATCAGGATGGTAATACCTCTGCTGTACTGTACCCTTATCAGACCAATACTTGAGTACAATGCACTCTTCTGTCTGTATCTCACCAGATACCTGTAGCAATTGGAGAAACATACATGGAAAGACTGAAAGACCTGTCACTGTACTCAGTATCATGCAGGTTGCTGAGAGGTGACCTATGCCTGCCCTACAAAGCAGTCTCAGACCCTGCCCTACTACAAATGCTGGACATCTGAAAATCAAATAACTTGACCCATAGTTCTCAACCTAGCTTGCGACATAAACAGAACATTCTGGGGAGACAGATTTATCCCCCAATGACTCACAGTCCTCTGTAATAAGCTCCCACTGCATGTGAAGCAGTGGTCCTCAATGACCCTGTTGAAGCTCAACCTTGACTACTGATTGGGTGATTGTAAAGTCACCTATGGGGTGGCACCTATGTCCCTCATGGACAGGACAGTTGGTGCTGCTCACAAAATAGCTCTGCTAACAGTGACCATCCAACTAGGCTCAATAAGGGTACTTGTTGTTTTACACAGCTAGACTTCTAAACACCACAGAGCCATTAGTTTAGTAGCCGACTATGAACATATGAAGTTATGAGCCTATGCAGGCCTCCAAATATGTTATCTCCCACATGGCCTGCTAATGTCATCTACTATAAGTTCACATGCACTCTTAGAAGAGTCAGACTTGTGCCATGGCACTTGTGTAAAGTACTGAATTCTGTAGCCTGTGTACTTGGGTAGGTGTTCTGTTCTCACTGCAGTCAAGTGTGTGTGTGTGTGTGTGTGTGTGTGTGTGTGTGTGTGTGTGTGTGTGTGTGTGTGTGTGCGTGTGTGTGCATGTGTGTGCGTGCGTGTGTGTGCATGTGTGTGCGTGTGTGTGTGTGTATGGAGGTGTGTCTCTAGACAGAAGCGCAGAAGTGTGTATCACAGAGTTACTGCTCCAATACCATGGACTGACAGTATTCTGATTATTGCAGATGCCTACACATCCATTTCGTGCAGCCCACTCAACATCCTGTACCCCACATGGCCTGCTGATGTCATCTACTATAAGTTTACCTGCAGTCTTGTAAAAGTCAGACTTGTGCCCTGGGTCTTGCATAAAGTCTGTGTTCTGTAGCCTGTGTACTTAGATATGTAGGGGTTCTGTTCTCAGTGCAATCAACTGGGCATGTGTGTGTCTGTCTCTAGACAGAAAAGCAGACATGTATCCCACAGTTACTGCTTCAATGCCATGGATTGACAGTATTTTGATTCTTGCAGATGCCTACACATCATTTTATGCAGCCCACCAACATCCTGTCCCAAACATAATGCTGATGTCATCTACTATAAGTTCACATGCAGTCCTGTAAAAGTCAGACGTGCAGTGGCTCTTGCATAAAGTACTGAGTTCTGTAGTCTGTGTAGTTAGATAGGTAGTGGTTCTATTCTCACTGCAGTCACGTGTGTGTGTGTGTGTGTGTGTGTGTGTGTGTGTGTGTGTGTGTGTGTGTGTGTGTGAGCTCATGCTTGACATTAAAGAGAGCATTTTACTCCAGCATGTGGGACATTATCTTCTCCTCAACAGACACTGCTGATATCATCAGATATATAGTGTTATCTGACACACTCCATGGCACTTGCATTAAGTACTGTGTTCTGTAGTCTGTGTACTTAGGTAGGGGATCTATTCTTACTGCAGTCAACTGTGTGTGTGTGTGTGTGTGTGTGTGTGTGTGTGTGTGTGTGTGTGTGTCTAGACAGAAGAACACAAATGCGTATCCTACATTTACTGCTCCAATGCCATGGATTGGCAGTATTCTGATACTTGCACATTCCTACACATCCATTTCCTGCAGGCCTCCCAACCTCTTGTCTCCCACATGGCCTGCTGATGTCTTCTACTATAAGTTGACCTTCACTCTTGTATAAATCAGACTTGTGTCATGGAGCTTGCATAAAGTACTGTGTTCTGTAGTCTGTGTACTTAGGTAGGGGTTCTATTCTCACTGCAGTCAAGTGTGTGTGTATGTGTGTGTGTGTGTGTGTGTGTGTGTGTGTGTGTGTGTGTGTGTGTGTGTGTGTGTGTGTGTGTGTGTGTATGAGCTCATGCTTGACAATACAGGGAGCATTTTACTCCAGCATGTGGGACATTGTTATATTTTCCTCAACAGATACTGGTGATGTCATCAGCTATAAAGTGTTGTCTGACACACTCCAAGTCATACCTGTGCCATGGTACTTGCATAACATATTGGGTTCTGTAGTCTGTGTACTTAGGTAGGGGATCTATTCTCACTGCGATCAAGTGAGTGAGTGTGTGTGTGTGTGTGTGTGTGTGTGTGTGTGTGTGTGTGTGTGTGTGTGTGTGTGTGTGTGAGCTCATGCCATTACAGAGGGGATTTTACTCCAGCATTTGGGACACTGATATCTTCTCCTCAACAGACACTGCTGATGTCATCTATAAAGTGTTATCTGATACACTCCAAGTCAGGCTTGTGTGGTGTCTCTTCCATAAGGTACTGTGTTCTGTAGTCTGTGTATTTAGATAGGTAGATATTCTATTCTCTCTGCAGTCAAGTGTGTGTGTGTG
The DNA here is from genome assembly GCF_019279795.1 of Protopterus annectens. Classification (NCBI taxonomy): domain Eukaryota; kingdom Metazoa; phylum Chordata; order Ceratodontiformes; family Protopteridae; genus Protopterus; species Protopterus annectens. The sequence goes on along the minus strand of NC_056728.1, from coordinate 1,814,618,476 downwards.
TGTGTGTGTGTGTGTGTGTGTGTGTGTGTGTGTGTGTGTGTGTGTGCGCGCGTGTGAGCTCATGCTTGACATTAAAGAGAGCATTTTACTCCAGCATGTGAGACATTATCTTCTCCTCAACATATACTGCTGATGTCATCAGCTATATAGTGTTATCTGACACACTCCAAGTCAGACTTGTGCCATGGCACTTGCAGAAAGTACTGTGTTCTGTAGTCTGTGTACTTAGGTAGGGGATCTATTCTCACTGCAGCCTGCAGTCAACTGTGTGTGTGTGTGCATGTATGTGTATGTGTGTCTAGACAGAAGAGCACAAGTGTGTATCCTACATTTACTGCTGCAATGTCATGGATTGGCTGTATTTTGATACTTGCACATGCCTACACATCCATTTCCTGTAGGCCTCCCAACCTCTTGTCTCCCACATGGCCTGCTGATGTCTTCTACTATAAGTTGACCTTCACTCTTGTATTAATCTGACTTGTGCCATGGAGCTTGCATAACGTACTGTGTTCTTTAGTCTGTGTACTTAGGTAGGGGTTCTATTCTCACTGCAGTCAAGTGTGTGTGTGTGTGTGTGTGTGTGTGTGTGCCTGCGCTCATGCTTGACATTACAGGGAGCATTTTACTCCAGCATGTGGGACATTGTTATCTTCTCCTCAACAGATGCTGGTGATGTCATCAGCTATAAAGTGTTGTCTGACACACTCCAAGTCATATCTGTGACATGGTACTTGCATAAAGTATTGGGTTCTGTAGTCTGTATACTTAGATAGGTAGAGGATCTATTCTCACTGCAGTCAAGTGTGTGTGTGTGTGTGTGTGTGTGTGTGTGTGTGTGTGTGTGTGTGTGTGTGTGTGTGTGTGTGTGTGTGTGTGTGTGTGTGTGTGTGTGTATGTGCGTGCATGGGTATGTGCGTGTGTGGGTATGTGCGTGCGTGTGTGCTCATGCTTGACATTACACAGAGCATTTTACTCCAGCATGTGGGACCCTGTTATCTTCTCCTCAATAAACACTGCTAATGTCATCAGCTATAAAGTGTTTTCTGACACACTCCAAGTCAGACTTGTGCTATGGCACTTGAATAAAGTACTGAGTTCTGTAGTCTGTGTACTTAGGTAGGGGTTCTATTCTCACTGCAGTCAAGTGTGTGTATATGTGTGTGTGAGAGCTCATGTTTGACATTACAGAGAGCATTTTACACCAGTATGTGGGACACTGTTATTAACAAATTCTCCTCAACACGTACTGCTAATGTCATCAGCTGTATCAGATTTTTGGATATGCAGTACTCCCACCAGGGCAGGGTCAGACACTGGTCTGGAGTTTAGGCAGATGTCACCTCATCCTATGCCACACAGATTACAGTGACATGGCTTTATCTCTATCTGCATACATCATGGCATGGTTTATGGGCCATGTGTTATCTTGCTGACAAAGCCCTGTTGTCTCTCCAGCTGCTCCATGTGTCTGATGAGGTACATGCAGAAGAGAGCATTATACTTTATTACTGCTCTGATGTAGTTTGACTACAGTGCTCTCATACAATCCTAAGATCTGAGTATGATGGTGTAACGTATGATGTGCACAGCATAGGCTTTCAATACCACAGTGGACACTTGGTGGTCAAAGGTCAGACTGCTATCTACATGTTCCCAGTGCTGGCTTCACTGGGTGTCAACATAGCAGGACTGTTGTCAATGCTGTGATTAACATGGAATTCCACTTTTCAGACAGACACCTTAAAACAAGACACCTTATTGCATTTAGTTGTAGATCATGAGCCTTTATCCCCATTCATTTGTCTGTGTTAGCTCCTCCTGTACTATGTTATCAATGATTGCACCCAATATGCAAGAATCAGCAAACGTTTTAAGGCAATGGCCATATACTTTAGCCTGAGCTGTTGGAAAATACAGTTCAAACAGTGAAAGACCAAACCCAGATCCCTGGGGTTTGCCAGTAGTGACATCTCTACTGCTACAGGCTGATTCACTGACTTTCACAGTATGTGTTCTGTCGGTGACCCAATTGGTTATCTGATGTAAGGTTTAAACCCATCTGGGAAGGTTTCTCAATGATACCTGCATGGAGGGTTGTGTCAAAACCCTAGGGCAGATCAAAATAGGCAGTATACAGTGTCTTACCTTCCTCCAGGCCTATCACATGGAAGCAATGGCCTGTGAGAACATCACAGATTACATATGGTGTGACTCAGGACATACACCTTTCTCATATGGTGGAATACACAGTTCAAAACAATATCATCTTGTGGAACTTCACCAGGTCAAGGCATTTGATACAAATCCACACTAAGGTATTCACTCAACACTGTCATATGTGGCCATAAACAGCTATATCACCAAATGGGTAGACCAGTGTATCACATACATGGCATATCAGTATGTTGAAATGCATAATGTGACCTATATTTCAGGTCCAGTGATCACGTTAGTACATCGAGGCTGTCTGCTAGGCCATTTACTGCCCATTAGTTAAGTGATGGACATCATAGATGACATACACATGCTGGGTCCACACAGATGCCTGAAGGACTACAGAATGTGAGCAATCATTAACTCAAACTGTGACATTAGTATAAAACAGACAGTAGCAACACATAATATATATATATGTGTATGTAGATATATATATATATATATATATATATATATATATATATATATATATATATATATATGCCATACACACAAGGCAACTAGCCTGCATTGCATACAGGTATGGCAGTGTCCACCTTAACACCTCCAGAAGATGTTACAGTGTAAGGACAGTGAGCGTGGTTATGCTCATAGAGTGTGGATGTATCGTAAGATTTGTTCAAGTCTGTGTGTGCAGACTCTTCTCATATCACTGTAAATCACATATGTTATATCAAGGCATGGGATTACTGGTGTTATTATTCTGATATTGTCCATGATTGTGGCTGGTTCTTGTAATGATTTCCATGAGCCTTTACCTATGCCCACCTTGCTGGAGACTCTGCTGAGAGTGCACTCATATTCAGGCATATCAGTTTGCACAGCTTCACAATATGCACCATATCTCAACTGTATCTCAAATCCCTGATAGATGTCCTCTGCATTATTCATTTAAGGATGCTTATTTCATACAGACATCCTCTCCATTGTTATGTCACCTTGTGTGACAGTCATAAAAAACACATTTTCACTGTACAGTCCCTACTGTACCATACAGATATGTGATTAGTGTTGCTGCTACAACCATCTTCCATTAACATGCCTTCTTCTGTTGTACATTGGGTAGTTTCACCTGTCATCTTTCCCTGTGTTCATTCCTACAATTCATGTGTGTGTCCCTATTTAATACACATACCTTCCCTGAGTGTTCATTTTACATGGAAGTACATGTACCATTACAGATCATTTACACAGCTTCAGTACACAATGCCAGGAATGGAATATCACAATACTCTGCACTGTAGGTACACTGTCCTGTACTGTGTTTGGACCATACACTTCACATTTATACCTCTCAACTGTCCAGATTTTCCCAGGATGTCCAGATGCATTCCTTATCAAATTTGTGGCTTTCTGCCATATCACTGGGATGATTTCAGGACTGATGTGAGTCAATATTAAATACATTTGAGTTCAAACCTCTCAACTGTTCTGATTTGTGAAGAATGTCCAGTTTTTGTCTCATATTTTTGATGTTTTCCTCATAACATTTTGGTTTTCTGACAAAGCATTGGCATGTCATTGCAGATTGAAGTCAGAAACTGGTGACAGACATTTGAGTTTTCAAACTTCATGCTCTTCAGAAAGTGCAGGCTACTGTACAACCTACTATTCGATCAACTTTATAAGTTTGGAAGAGCACTATGAAAAATCTGTCCCTATTTTTTGGGTCGTTGTCCCCCCATTATTTAAGAAATTGAGAATGTTTCATTCTAACACATTAATATGTGATATCTATGTCAAATATGCCCCTAGTTCTGTTTTTTTGGTCCCCTCATTATGTTGGCCTTTGTGCAGATGTGTTGCACTAACAAACAACTATTTGTGAAGCTCTGCTGAACATTGTGGCATTTTGAGCAAATCCACACACCATAGGTGCTCTGCTTTACACAAAATTGATATCCACATTTACTTACGTGATTTCCTGGCTAGCAAAACTGTTGTCAGCCACAAAACGTAGCTTAGGTGTGCCGTGCGTAATGACTATGCATTGCACTCTACTGCTCACTGTGCACTGCCACACAAACATGTAAACTTCATGTAGGCTTTGTGTGAAGCCTACACAGAATTTATTGAATCCTGGAGATTAATTTGGTACCTGGATCTTGTAGTGAGAGAACATTAACAAAAGAGGTGATGAATTACAGTTTGCGGAGGAGTTGTAGCAGGATTTAGTTACTATACAGCTGCAGTTAAACAGCTAAAATGATCAGAAATTAAAGGGAGAAGGAGTACAGCAAGAATCAGAAGTGGAGGATATAAATTAAAAAAAAAAGCAAATGTGTTGAAATGGGTTTAAAAAGGAAGGCAAAATTGTACTCTGTAGTTATGGAAAGAAAATATGGTGTAAATAGCAAGCCAAAAAAAAAGAGAGAGAAGACCAACAGTAAGAATTAAAAGTACAAAAAGATCATATTATAGACAGATATAAAATATGGGACAATGTGATTTCAGCATTAGAATTTTGAGAGAAGTTTGATCATTTGGACTTTTTGTGATATTGCATTTTAAAAGGACAATTTAATGGAAAGAGTTATATTGAAATATATACAAAAAAGTGAATGTCTTTCCATAGACTACATATAATAACACGTCAAATGACTTAATTATGTTTATTTACAGTTGAAAACTGTCCAAATTGATGAAACTGAAATAAAGGGCTGTTTGACAAATATGTGTGACATTGTAAAAACATTTAGGAAAACTAGAGACAATAAAAATTCATGGAATGGAGGGTGGGAAGTAAAAGTTGTATCGAAACACAGACAATATAACTCATTTTCCCAGTGTTATTTATGTATCTAGGGAAAATGTTACTTTACGTATGCTGACCAATAAAAAGCAATTTTTTTGTTTTGATGTGTGGAAATCTCACACTTATAAGTGGCTGTAAGAAAGTTAGATGTAGCAATGTGGTGAAAAGGTAATAAAATAACTAAGTAAGGTAGGGTATAGAATATTGTTAAAAAGGCCATTTTTGTCTTGATTGCATAGAAATTCAAAGTAATATACAATCAAGAAAAAAAAAAAAAAAAAAATATATATATATATATATATATATATATATATATATATGGATCCCCTTCAAAACATTGAATGGTCATAACATCTAAGCTCAGAGCATTGAGACCATAACATCTAAAACCTGTAACATCTAAAACTCATAACATCGAATTTCATAACATTGAAACTTTGCATCACAACTTCAAAACCTACAAGAACAGGAAAATAGTAAACATACTTTGTACTGTGTTTCTGTAGGGGGGCAAGCTCCACCCCCACACCCCCTGTAAATTAAATATACCAACTCCAAGATTGCACTACAGTGGGGTTAGGAAGTTAACTTTTTCCCCAGTATAGTGCGATCTCAGAGTTGGTATATTTAATTTATGGGGGGTGTGAGGGGTGCAGGGGGGGCAAGCCCCCTGCAGAAACATAGTACAAAGTGTGTTTACTACTTTGGTGTTATTTTAGGTGGAGAGATGTTATTTACATGTGATTTGTAGGTTTTGAAGTTGTGATGCAAAGTTTCAATGTAATGAAATTCGATGTTATGAGTTTTAGACATTATGGATTTTAGATGTTATGGTCTCAATGTTTTCAGCTTCAATGTTATGAACTTTAGATGTTTTGAAGGGGGAATATATATGGATACATCAGAAGAAAAATTGAATACAAGCTGAACAAATTCATGAAAGTAGGAGAGAAGTTATATAGTCATCAGATCAGGAACCAGCAGAGAATGTAGATGAGGTTTTATGGACAGAGGTGAACATAGTAGTTTGCATTAATTAATGATGAAAAATAATGGAAGAAGAGAAGGAGGATAAAAAAATAAGAAAAAAAGAATTCAGTAAGAAATCAAGTAAAAGTAAGATAAATAATATTCAAAATTTAAAAAAGAAAGAAAATTGAAGTTTAAGGTTGATAACACTGAATGTAAATAGTATTTTTAATGATGTGAAGAAGTTATGTGTTTTAGAAGGGTGCAAAAGATAGGATGTGGATGTAGAAAGAAAAACAGGTTTTAAATTGAGAGGGTATGTATCATAGAATAATATAAAACATTAGCCCAGATCAATATCCTGGTCCGGTATTCCTACTAAAATAAACAGAAGTGTTGGATTACACCATTGTTAGAGGAGGAATATTATAATAGAGGGGTATGATAGAAAAAGAGGTCTTATGGTTGATAGGCGCACACACACACACACACACATATATATATATATATATATATATATATATATATTATATATATTCTATTATAACAGACATGGTGCAGTTATTTGAGGAACTAATCATGTATGTTCTGGTGAATATGTACATAACAACAATGGAGGACTATAATTGTAACAAATGGGGATATCTAAAATAATTTGTGATACAAAGAAAATGAAATGTGTAATACAGTGGGGAAAGTTAAAGTTAGGGAAAATAGAATATACATACAGGACAGGGAACATAACAGTTTAAATTGATTATTATTTAATGTCAGAAAAAGTAAAAGAAAAAGATGAAGGAGTAACACCGACTGGTATTTCAGATCATATGGCAATGGGGGGGGGGGGTAATTTGGGAAGACAATTGTGTAATTTAATAAGGAAATAGATTAAATAGATTAACAGGCGAATAAATTGAGAAAGACAGTCTGGCAAAAGAAACAACTCAGCTATGAAAGGATAATTTATGCATTGCTTATTTTTATCAGACTTGGTTAGAGTAGGTATTTAATTTCAAAAATAAGTATAAAAAAGTTTATTTGCAATTGCAAATGGAATTTAAAAATATGGATTTGTATGACATGAGAAAGCAGTTAGAAGAAATGACACTAGTTACTGTACTAAAGAGAGAGGGAACTGTATGAAAGTAATAAAATAAGGGTGAAAATTATTATGCAAACAAAAGTATTCTTTGAAGCGAAGAAAAGGGAAGTTTAACCTTTTATAGTTAAAATGGTTAAAAATCGAAAAACAACTCTGAGGGAATTAAAAGATAAAGAAAGAAAAGTAAAATTTAGACAAGTGGAAATTATGAAAATGGTTGACTATGTATAAGAAACTTACAGAGATAAAGAAAGTATGGAACAAAGTAATGGAAGCTAAAAAAAGCTAAGGGACTCGGTAAGGCATTTGAATAAGTTTATAACTTTAGAAAATTTATGTAGCTCTTTAAGGCAAGCAGGTAAAAATTCTGTACCAGAAAGAGATGGAATAAGATATAAGTTTCCTAAAAACTCGGAAGTGTGGAAAATACATGTTTTCAAGATATTAAGTTAGTGGAGGAAATAATGTTTCAAAAATGCATGTATATGTGAAGAGTGGTTAAGTTTATTTGGAAAATAAGGGGAGATAATGAAAATATTCAAAACGGTATACATGCTACTCTGAATAATTCAGACTATATGATATTCCTGGAAACGTGACAGCTAAGATTTGAGCAGGTTATTATAGATGCTTTGCTTCTTGCAGTTCATGGAGTTAAGGGTAGAAAAGTCAGGAATTGATGATGTTAGTAAACTAAATAGTAGATGACATAGTAGGAGAAGGAAAAGATGCCAAAATGATAAGCTTTTGTTAATGTATTGCACCTGAGTATGTGGAATATTTTAGAACAGAATGGAATACAGTGACATATTTTAAGTATGTTAAAATCAGCTTATGAAACTAGTTATGTTACAGTGCTGGCTAACTGGAAGTTAAAAAATAAATTGAGATAAGAAAGGTTAGGCAAGGCTGCCTATGAGTAGTGCTTTGTTTGCTTTAGTGATGAATTCAGTAGCTAGTGAACTATGTCAAATTACAGGGGACGGAGTATTTTTTTTAAGTGAAAGTGTCAATATACCAATTTTTGGGATACCCTATTGGTGGATAAAAATTGAAAGCTTGAGCTTCAGTTGCCCAAGGTTTAACCTGTCAATGAGCAGAGTTCCTCCACAGGAAATCTCAGTTGGTGAGTTCAGTCGGCAGTGATACCTGAAATCTCTGTGGTGATTTCTGTTGGCAGTGTTTTCCTTTTGGGGGCAATTTTCCCCTTCTTTGAGCTGATATAACTGTGGAGTAGGTATATATAAGTTCAAGGGGTGGACGTAAAATAGAGTGTTTTTGACAGTTCTTTTCTTTTGGTGAATGCAGTTCAGGGATTCTGATCCTCTGTATATTTTCTTTCTTCCACTCACTGTGAAAGCCAGTTTTTATCATACTAAGATGATGTGAAATTAATTGTTAAAAATACATTATGTATAAAGAAAGATTTAAAACAATTAAGAATAAAAATTAATACTTTAGGTTTAGAAGTGAGTATGGAGAAAATACATGGGTTGTGAGATACTTGTAAGAACTGAAGGAGTTTCATTTTCTAAGGATGAAATTAATGTATTAGGAATTAAGTCTGGTAAAAGAAATTTAGTTGTAGAACAATGGGAAAGTACAGTTGAAGAGATTAAATGAAGTAGTACATTGTGGAGATCATTTAGACTTTCTTCTATGAAAAAGTGCATAATATTAACTCTGTTACATTGGGTAAGTGAAGATATTTAAGTGATGTTTACATGATGTCAGGCAACAAGGAGCAATTAATATTGCAAATAGTTTTCAGATGTATATGGGGTTTTGGTTTAAGTCCAGTTAAAAAGAATTTTAGCTATGAATGAGATAGAAGGATGGTATCATTTTTAAAACTCCTACTAGTGCACATTACCACTTTACATTTTTCTTGGAATTTAAAATATCTGAAAAATTAAAAGTGTAGTCTAATTACAATTGAATTAGATAAGAAGTTGAATTATATGAAAAGCTTGAAAGGGGAAGAAATTTTAATCAAGCAGTGAAAGAAATTCATAATAATATATTTTCTGGGGAAAATAAATATTGAAGTTCTAGAAATGGATAAATAATGTAGTATACAATATAATAAGGATGTTTTATTTTTAAATCCATGGATTAATTTGAATGACATCATTATGACTATAAAGTAAAGAAAATATGCATAAATATATTACCAGGTCAAAGTTTTTTGTGGAGATTAACAATAACTTACCTGTGAAAGAGAACAGGAAATATAAGGTTATGGGAGAGAGAGAGAGCAAGCTGCTGTATTTATTGTAAAAAAGAAACAATTTCTGAACATTGTTTCGCAATGTAATAGATTTAAAAGAATGTAGTAATCTGTTGTTAAGAAAAATGACTGGGAGATTTACATTAGTTTTCTGACATTAATATGAAAATTATTTTTATGGTTATTATGATCAAAAGAAAAATAAAAGAATTGGTATTTTTGACAAAGTGCCTTTCTATGTGATACAGGAATTTTTGTAAGCAAGAAAGGAAGAAGTTTTATTTAATAAAAAATAGTAGTTAGAAAAAATTGTGAAAAAGAAAATATGAATGTGGTTATGGTAGAAGGAGATGGGAGTGTAATTATTTTTTGTATATATACAAGGTTTTGTTTCTGCCTTTTTAATGATAGTTTAACGCTTTATGTAGTTGTGTAATCATGTAACTATGTGAATATGTAATTATGCAAATATAAAATAAAGAATCATAAATACTGTTTCTAGCAAGTACCATGGGATCTTTAAAATCCACATGGGCTACCACCACTTCAGGTAAATGGGGCCTTGATTTACCATCTCATCTAAAGGATAGCATACTTCAGAATACAGCAGCCTCTAATGCTGTACTGCAGTGTCAGTAATGGAAAATTAATCCAGTTAGTTGGGGTGGAAATAGAACACATAATCTTCATATCTTTCAGGACCAAAGCCAAGTGTATTACCTATTAAGCTACAGTACATCTTAAATGCTATTCTTCCCAGCATTTTTTAGGTAATTATGTAAAGTCAGTCTGGAAAATAACGTACACATATTTGTATGTTTTGGCAGTAGGATAATATCATAAACATATTTGGTGATGCCAAGCAGGTTCCTCTGTTAAGCTCCTATTACACATTAACAGCAGAATTGACTGCAACACTGATACTTACAAACATATGAAGACAAAATCAGAGCTAGAAGAATGGATGTCATGGGAAACCTTGAATATTCTGTCCTTTAGGAAGTCACAGAACCATTTGATTGGCTTTTCTCTATTTGCTAATTTTCAGGTTTACTGGTGTGTGCTTCAAACTGCTGCCCTGGTATACAGTGGATATAAAAAGTGTATATACCCCTGTTAAAATACCAAGTTTTTGTGATATAAAAAAAATGAGACCACAATAAATCATTTCAAAACTTTTCCCACCTTTAATGTGACTTATAACCTGTACAATTCAATTGAACAACAAACAAATCTGTAAGGGAAAGTATAAAAAATAAAAAATATACAATACTCTGGTTGCATAAGTGTGCACATCCTTAAATTAATACTTTGTTTTGTGTGCACAGACTTAAACTAATACTTTGATGAAGCACCTTTTGATTTAATTACAGCATTCAGTCTTCTTGGGTACACACCTGCCATCAATTAAAGAGACTCTGATTAACCCCAAATATATTTCAGCTGTCCTAGTAGGATTTTCCTGACATTTACTCAGTTGCCTGCTACAGCAAAAGCTATGGTTCACAGAGAGCTTACAAAGCATCAAAGGGATCTCATTGTTGAAAGGTATCAGTCAGGAGAAGGGTACAAATAATTTCCACAGCATTGGATATATCATGGAATACAGGGAAGGCATTCATCAAAAAGTGGAGAAAATATAAAACAACAGTGACGATGCAAAGAACTGGACGTCCCTCCAAAATTGAAGAAAAGTCAAGACAAAAACTGGTCAGGGAGGCTGCCAAGAGACCTACAGCAACAGTGAAGGAGCTGCAGGAATTTCTGGCAAGTACTTGTGGTGTACTACATGTGACAACAACCTCCTGTATTCTCCATATGTCTGGACTATGGGGTAGGGTTGCAAGACGGAAGCCTTTTCTTAGACAGAAAAACATCCAGGCTCGGCTAAAATTTGCAAAACAATACATCACATCTCCCAAAAGCATGTGGGAAAATGGGTTGTGGTCTGATGAGACCAAGGTTGAACTTTTTGGCCACAATTCCAAAAGGTAAGTTTGGTGCAAAAACAACACCAAAAGAACACCATCTCCACAGTGAAGCATGGTGGTGGCAGTATCATGCTTTGGGATTGCTTTTCTTCAGCTGGAACTGGGGCTTTAGTCAAGGTGGAGGGAATTATGAACAGTTGCAAATACCAGTCACTTTTGGCCTAAAACCTTCAGGCATCTGCTAGAAAGCTGAAGATGAAGAGGAATTTCACCTTTCAACATAACAGTGACCCCAAGCATACATCCAAATCAACAAAAGAATGGCTTCACCAGAAGAAAATTAAAGTTTTGGAATGGCCCAGCCAGAGCCCAGACCTAAATCCAATAGAAAATCTGTGTGGTGGCCAAGTCAAGACATGCCATGCTGATAGACTCTTACCCAATAAGACTGAATGCTGTAATTAAATCAAAAGGTGCTTCAACAAAGTATTAGTTTAAGGGTGTGAACATGCAACAAAGTATTAGTTTAAGGGTGTGCACACATACAACCACAGTATTGTACGTTTTTTATCTTTTATACTTTTCACCTAACTGATTTGTTTTTTAATTGAATTGTAGAGGTTATAGGTGACATTAAAGGTGGGAAAAGTTTTGAAATGATTTATTGTGGTCTCACTTTTTTTTATATCAGAAAAACCTGGCATTTTAACAGTGGTGTGTACACTTTTTATATCCAGTGTAACACTGATCTTTCCTCTTGTCACTCCCTGGTAGTTCCTAACTTTTGCATACTATATATTACCCAGGCAGGACAGTTTGTCTCAGATACAATTAGGGAGGGGGGTCATAATACACAACCAGTTTCCCTTCTCACACCATGCAGATAGTACAATGTACAGTTTGTATTGTGTGTGTGTGTGTGTGTGTGTGTGTGTGTGTGTGTGTGTGTGTGTGTGTGTGTGTGTGTGTGTGTGTGTGTGTGTGTGTATGTATGTCCAGTGTGTTCGTGTGTGTTTATGTGCATGTTGCAAGGCATGAACATGCATGCAGCCATCAGTGCATTAGTGTTTTGCTCCCATTCAACTCCTATACCTGAATAAGGAACTTAAACCTCCACTACGTTTAGTCTAATTCTCATACTTGTACAAGTATAAATGGGTTTACTGTACTACATGCAAGTTGTAACTGCAGTGGTGGTGCTGCGGTAGTGTTGTCACCTCACAGTAAGAAGTTGTCCTGTTCGATTCTCAGCTAGAGCGTCTTCTGTGTGGAGACATGCGTGAATGGACGTACCTTCGTTGAAGGTTGTGCATCAGAGCCGGCAACTCGGTACGTAAAAATCTACTGCCAATCATTAGCGGACTGGAGTTCTGCTGTGGTGACCCCTAACCGGGAAAAGCCGAAAGACATAACAACTGTACTACATGCAAGTTATTGGCCTTGTTGTGCTGACATTTTTGAGAAGAATTTCCTATTGAGTTTGTAGAATAACTCTTTCAGTACTTTAGCTTTCTCTTAGGTTGTTAATATTTCCAGCTGCTAATTAAGATGTTACATTCTAATAAACCTCTGAACTTTCCTCATTAAAGTTAAATCACATCCTACAATGTAGCATTTTATTTATGCTGACAGCTGCATGTCTTCTGGTATCTGTATACATCAGGGTAGCTCAATGTTAGATGAGTATTTCTCACATAGAGAGTTGCATCTTAGAATCAATTTTTTAAACCTTGGTGTATCACAGGGGAATATCACATCTGCCTTTAACTTAATCATCCAAGTGAGAGGCTACACACTGTGGATTTCAGCACTGCAAACACATCAGTTTATTTAATAGGATACAAACACACTAAACCATGAATATAAAATGCAAGTCATTACACCATAATTCTCTCATGCATTGTTACAAGTACAGAAGATTGACTAAAACAGAACAGCATTACTCTGTCAATATATATTTAGATTTGTTTGAGGAAATAAAGTAAATGTGGATCATTAAAAGGAAAGATTTCCAGTGCAAGTGCTTAATGTTAACTCAAATTCTGATTTCATCCATTACTACAGTGGTTTTCATACCATGCCTTCTTTTTCAATGGTAGAAAACTATGGTACACCTCTGATCCTGTCAGCAACTTCTATATTTGCATATATGTTATATCCTACTGTCCTATCCACTAACCACTTTATACAACTTGGACTGTTTGCTTTCCTTGATTCAGTACACTGATGATGTTGTTTCTGGAATGTCATTTGGGATCAAGCATTCATTTGTAGCATGTTTGTTTATTTATTTGTGCATACACACATACACGTGCATATGCACACACACACACACACACACACACACACACACACACACACACACACACACACACACACACACACACACACACACACACACACACACACACACACACACACACACACAAGTCAATGCCTGTTTGAGTTTGCCTGTTTGAACATCTACCGAGATGCGCAGTATCCTCAAGATAGGAGAACATGGATCACAGACTGCACATCATGGCAGGGCTATCCACTTGATGGTGTAAAATATGGCTCTAGGTGAGCTCTAGGTGATTCGGTCATGTTGACTACTGTCGCTAAATGGGTATCGGTAGTTAATGGTGATAAGTTGGTTGAGGATTGGTAGGGGTGTAGGGGTGTATGCACCCCTATTGCCCAGTGTATGTTGACCATAAAGCCCAGCAGCCCTACTGGCTGGCCAGTGTCCAGTTGCCCAGTCTGGGTTACCTGGGATAGCTCTGTTGAGTGAAAGCTGGACATAAAACCAATTAACCTGACAAACATGAACTAAGAATTGCTACACTCAGTGTAGATTCACTGTCAGGATGGAGTTTGGAAGTGGATGACATGGTGGTACAGAGGAGGCTGATCATCCTGTGTATCCATGAGACAAGATTGAAGGGCAGTGCAGCAAATCCACTTGGCTTGGGATCCAGAGACTACTACTCAGGCGGAGGACAGGAATTCATGTTGGAATTGTGGTATCAGACAGGATTCAGAAAGCAGTGAGGGATGTCATCAAAATTAGTGACAGACACATGGCAATCAGACTCCAGCCTAATAATAGGGCAGTATTCATAATCTCACCTTTGTTGAAAGTTAGGCGTCGGGTGGCACCTTGGCACTGTAAAAATCTACCGCCAATTATAAGTGGACCGGCATTCTGCTGTGGTGGCCCCTAACTGGGGAAAGCCGAAATACATTACTATAGTCATTACAAGACATACCATGAAACAAGTTTTCAATTTTTTGTTTTGGAAGTGGTACCAAAGGAACAGAGAGGGGGGCTATGGGAGACTAGGCTAGAGTATAGAGAGTTATACTGGCAGATAATATTAGAAGTCACTAAAACACCTGGTCTTAATGATGCTGTCTCAATAGCCCCTGTTTTGAAACTTAGGGCAGCAAAATTGTAATTTGGATTGGTTGCCACTAGATAGAGCCTAATGAATGAATTTTTATGTATTTAGTACATTTTAACATTTATTTATCCTAACATACATTAGCTATAGAACATTAAAGTTTTTTTTTAAGTGTCATGATGATTTACTAATTTTTAAGTATACTTGCTGTTTATGTTATGTATTTTATTTATTTTTTATAGAAATGAAAGGGAGTATATATTTTTATTGTATCTGCACAATGTGATTGTTTCAAAACCAACTTGGAACCAAACCAACATTGATTTCATTGATTTACCATTACAAGGGTTGGATTGGTTGTTTTTAATTGATGATACTATTTAAGGATAGGTTAATTAAGGGGTATGCATACATCTGATGAAGTCCAAGGACAGACGAAAACGTGGTGAAAAAGTTATAGCATTTATATGTGGATCTTTTTTGCTGTGTTGTTGTTTGCGAAACATTAAACGGATTTTAGCTCAAATCCTTACTGGCTGCCCCTGCAAGTGCTTTTCGCATATTTTTATTAGTTTTGGCTATCCTGGTACTTGATTATCTGTATTTCTGCTGTTTTTTCTACAGTCAGAAAAGGATATGAGGACTGCTTGGGTCCACATGGGTGGGGTAGCAAAAATAAAGCACAGGCCATTCAAGACTTCTGTCTGGCAAATGGTTTGATAGTAGCCAACACATGGCTGGGAAAGTGGGACAGTCACAAGATCACATACAAGAGTGGCCAACATGCAACTCAGGTAGACTTCCTTCTAGCAAGGAAATGGCACAGCGGTAGAATCAGTGTTTACAAAGTCATTCCCAGTGAAACAGTTGGCCCACAGCATAAACCAGTGGTTGCGACAATAACCTGCAAGCAGTGGTCAGAGAAGGCTCTAAGGTCAACAAAGACCAGGCTGAAGACCTGGACGTTGACTGGAGAGAAAGTATAACAGTTCAAGAAAATAATGAAGTCTCTAGCACCCCAAGAAGATGAGGAATTAGCTGGAGTTGAAGAAGAATGGCAGCACCTCAAAACAACATGTGTGAAGACTACTGAAGAGATATGTGGCTGAGCCAGGTATGGAAACAAGGTACATAAGGAACGCTGGTGGTGGAATTCAGAAGTCCAGGAAGCCATCAAAAAAGGAGGAGTGTATGAAAAAGGGGGAGATAGAACAGATGGACCAGGCTAGGAAGAAATACTGGTTGGCTAACAAAGAAGCTAAGAAAGCAGTTGCAATATCAAACAACAGGGCATCATAGGCACTCTAAAAGCTTCTGGAAAGTGACTCCATAGATGGCACAAAGAAACTATATCAGGTTGCAAGGCAAAGAAAGAAAGTTAAAGAAGATAGTCAGACACCCTTCATAAGGGATGCCAGCAACAACCTGCTCACCAACCCACAGGACATCAAAGGCACATAGAAGGAGTACTTCCAGCAGCTTCTAAATGAAGAAAACCCCACAGAAGCTGTACTACCCTAGACACAGCCTACGATAAGAGAAGAAGAGGAGCCCATCCTAGAAGAAGTAAGAATATCACTGAGGAAAATGAAGTCAGGGAAAGCAACAGGATCAGAGAGGTCACAGCAGATATGATAAAGATGCTGGGTGAGATAGGGGAGATATGGCCCCTGAGGATACTCATAGCAGTGTGGAGAGAAAGGCATATCCCAAATGACTGGAGAATAAGCATAATCATGCCTGTGTCCAAGAACAAAAGGGCCATCCACAATTGTGGGCAGTACAGAAGTATCAAACTTCCGTCGCATTGCATGAAAGTTCTGGAGTGGATGACTGATAAATGGATATGTAGAGAAGAAGAAAGTAAGATGGGGATAAGCAGTTTAGATTCAGATCAGGATGCAGCACAACTAACCTGATGTTTGCAGTGAGAAAGATAGTTGAGAAGAAGCTAGAGATGAGGAAAGAGTCCAGCTGGGCATTCCTAGTATTGGAGAAAGCATATGACAAGGTCCCAAGAAAGCTGATTTGGGCAGTCCTTTGGTGGTTCAAAGTCCCAAAAACATTGGTAGAATTATTGCAGGCTATGTACAAGGACCCAATAACTTGAGTACAAACAGTGTTCGGCCTCACAGAGGGGATTCCCAGTAGGAGTGGGTGTACATCAGAGTTCAATTCTGAGTCCATTGCTGTTCATACTGGTAATGGACTACATTAGCAAACAGGTCAGTGGGGACAGAACAGCAAAATTGCTGTGAGCAGATGATGTGGCATTACAGGCAGACTGAGCAAGGGCTTCAGCAAAGGACAGGGGAATGAAATACAAAACTGAAGACATGGGATCAAACTAAGTACAGGTAAGACAGTGGTAATGGCAGCAAATTGGGGAAATCAGAAGAAGATGAGAACTGAGATAGAAGGGAAGAGAGTGGAACAGGTTAATAGCTTCAAGTATCTGGGAGGGGTGGTTGAGGAGAAGGGAAGTCTGAATGAAGAGGTCAAAGCTAGAATCAGAGGAGCTGCAGCCAACTGGCACAGAGTATCAGGTGTAGTGTATGACAGAAGAATGCCAAGGAAACTGAAAAGTAAGGTGTATAAAACAGTGATGCAACCAGTACTACTGTATGGTACAGAAACCTGGGCAGTAAAGGCAGAGCAGATGAGGAAGCTAGAGGTGATGCAAATGAAGTGCCTGAAACAGGTGGTACAATGCACACTGTGGGACAAATGAAAAAATCAGATCATAAGAGCAAAAGCCAAAGTAGTTGCAATTACAGAAAAGATCAAACAGAACAGATTATGGTGGTTTGAGCACATGTGAAGAAAAGCAGAAGAAAATCTGATGAAGGGGATTTGGGACAGACAGGAAGAACATAAAAGGAAATGAGGACATCCAGCAAATAGATGACTGGATTGTGTGAGAGAAGACCTGTGACAGTCAGGCATGAGTTCTGAAAGAAGCCATGAGTGTAGCACTGAATCAAGATAGTGACAGTTAACATAATACCCTGACCCCATGTAGAAAATGGGAAATACAGGGTTGATGATGATAATGTCATTTTGGCTACAACAGGACAAAATGTTTATCTTTAGAGACAACGTGAGTGCAACAGCAATGACTTGGTCTTGATCATACGTGAATGCTGACAGCGATTAGGATATAAATCCATGTTTTCAGGCTTGGAGTTCTATTCTTAGAGTTTGGGTCCTGATTTGCATGTTAGACCCCCATGTATAACTGATTTCTGTATATCACATTGTCCCTCAGTAGAAGCACTTATCTCCTGAAATACATTTCAGTCTTTCTGGATGAATAACTTCTTGTCTGTACACATGCAGCTGGCATATACAAAATATGCTATGAACTCATTGCTATACAATAGTATATAAAACAACCTTAACTATCTTGACTTGATTGCTGTCTAAGTATAGCCTTAAAATAATCTATTGTCTTGTTCTTAGAGCCCCCTAACGTAACATCATTACATGTTGTAGTCTATTTCATCATCCTATGTATAAACAGACTCATCTTTAAAGTCCTGTATGCATAACTTAACTGATTTTGTTAATTTCTTCCTTTCTGACGCTATTTCTTCCCATTCATCGTGGTCTTGTATTTGCTCACTTTGGTGTTTGCATCCTAATTCATACTCTCCTTAACTTTTCATTATGGATAATCACACTGCCTTCTGCTTCTGCCTTCCTAGTTGTTAGTGTGGCTCTCCTGTATATTTCTGCCTTCTCAGTTGTTAGTGCCTCTCTCCCATCTGCTTCTGCCTTCTCAGTTGTTAGTGTGGCTCTCTGTCTATTTCTGCCCTCTCAGTTGTTAGTGCAGCTCTTTGTCTATTTCTGCCTTCTCAGTTGTTAGTGTGGCTCTCCCATCTGTTTCTGCCTTCTCAGTTGTTAGTGCGGCTCTCTGTCTATTTTTGCCTTCTCAGTTGTTAGTGTGGCTCTCCCATCTGTTTCTGCCTTCTCAGTTGTTAGTGCAGCCCTCCCATTTGTTTCTGCCTTCTCAGTTGTTAGTGCAGCTCTCTGCCTGTTTCTGCCTTCTCAGTTGTTAGTGTGGCTCTCTGTCTGTTTCTGCCTTCTCAGTTGTTAGTGCAGCTCTCCCATCTGTTTCTGCCTTCTCAGTTGTTAGTGCAGCTCTCTGTCTGTTTCTGCCTTCTTAGTTGTTAGTGCGGCTCTCTGTCTGTTTCTACACATGTTCTTCTCCATGTACTCCTCCTTTTTCTAGCTTGAGCAACCTGCCTTCAGCTTTAACTAGATTTATCTGGGTATAACTTCCTGTAGCAAGTGTGGATTTTCTAGACAGCATACCTGTCTGTCACTGACATAAGTAACTTTCATTGGAGCTGCCACTTGTTTGGTGCCACCTTTGATTTATCACTAAGTATAAGGTTATTCCCTCTGCAAGGAACTGCAGGTGATTATGCCCTTTTGACCACAAAAATAAATAAATGCAAACACACACACACACACACACACACACACACACACACACACACACACACACACACACACACACACACACACACACGCATGCTCAGTGGTACTAAACTGAGTCTGTCATCTTACACTTGGGTCTTTAACTATATCTCCCAGTCCTACCTTTTGCATGTTTCCCCTGGCCACTTCTTCAACTCACTACTACTACTACTGCTTTGGTGTTTTATGGTGATAATCACCCGAGGCCCATCTGCCATGCTATTTTACACAAAAACAGTATAGTTTAGCTACATTGGCTTACCTACACTGGTAACTAGTTACAGGAATGAGTATTTATTTACATTTCTTAACTGTGGCACTGTTCACAAAATGTCTTTTTTTTTCAGGCTCAGCCTAAGTACAAAAAAGGAACACAAATGTCATTAAGAAATTACAAATAAACAAGGCTGCAAATGATACAGAAACATTGCAATTCAAATACTAGTCCAAGAATTGAAGTTGTCACACATTTTCATAGGGTACAACTGTATTTTCTTCAACAAATTAAAATATAAGAGTGTGCAGCTGAAATTTAGTAAGAGTGAAGAGGTGGAGATGGGGAAGATGGTAGCAGTAAAAAGAAACATACAGTATACAAAAGCAAGATGAAGGCTTGGGCTATTTACTACCTGATTAAAGTGAGCAGGTTAAGGGAGGTTGGAGTGGAGTAGAGGTATGTAAGACAATTCAGGTCACAGTACCTGCACTGTAACATTTACAAGTAGCATCTTTGAATAGGAAATGTTTGCTAAAATATCTAATTGTTTTGCAGGAAAAATAATTATTTTAGGTAGGTGGGAAGTGATTCCCAAATTTGTGAGGCCAGGATAGAGAAACTGTGGGAAGTGCAGTGGAATTTGGTTGTTGGTATCTGGAAGATGGTTATATTGGGGATTAAGGATCTAAGGTGGTAGCTAGAGCTGTGGAGGGATAGAAGTTTGTCATAGAAAAGTAAGAACTTGACATTGATTAGTTTGAATAGCACAGACCCTATGAAGTCCCTGCTCTGGGCCAGTAATCAAGGAGCCTTAATCCTCACCACTGACATTGGAGAAGAATGTCCACTTGGAACAAAAATACAGACACACAGTATTTCTAGATGCAGCTCTCTGCATCAAGCACAATTTCCCTTAAGAGCACATGGGGAACACACTTAGTCTGAGTTCTGGGTTTCTCTCTCTCTTTCTCTTTGTCTGGGCCCCCAATAAGACTCCCCACTGGCACAGCTGGTAGAGTTGAGTCCTCACCTGAGTGTCCAAGTCAAATCATCCTCCTCTCTCTCTGTAAAACCAGTAGACTTGGAGATTTGATTTTCACACACACACACACACACACACACACACACACACACACACACACACACACACACACACCTGGGAAAGGCTGGCGCTGATTTACTAGTTATGCCCCTCTGCCCAGGCTATAAGGTAGTTACAGCCAACAGACACTCCAAAGCCAGCTACTCCAAGGCTTTTACAAGGGTACTCAATTATACAGAGTGAAATTAATACTAATGCAAATGGTAGTGTCTTGACCAATGCAGTAAGCCTTTCAGAAGTGGCCACAGAGTCACCAAATAGACATGAGTAGTCTCAAAAGTTAAAATATTCTCTAAAAGACCAATCACAATGAAAGGTTTAAATATATTTAATAATAAACAATAAAAGAACATGAAAAAAACTATTTACAATAAACACTAGAGTTTCAATCACAGGAAATATTAAAATAACACAAATGAATACATTCACACAGATACAGAAAAACAGTAATTAATTAATCTCACTATATTTTCGTGATCTAAAGAATTACTATTCCCTGGTTACTTACTAAAGCAAGGCAAGATGAAGTGAGTGATCCTTCTATTTCAGGTTACAAAAACAGACTGCACTGAGACTTCAGTCTCATCTAGTATTAAAACATAATATATAATAATATAATAATATTATATTATAGCTATTTAGTACCTTGAGCTGCAGCACTGAAACAAAATTTACCTCACTCATAGGCATTAACGTTATCCATGTTGGAGGGAAAAATATGACACCTATAGGTGATGTTTCACAATCAAGAAGGTGTGATGATATGTAAATATGTAAATTATGTAAATAATAATAATGATATAAATGTACATTTTTGCAGTAACCGGCCATCACTCATGTTTTGAAGATGTAGATAACAACTGGAATACCAAGAGATCCCACAGAGAAACACTGAGAACCTTCAGATGCCAGAACAATGGAAATCTTAAGGGGAGGGTTGAACCCTGGATCTCCAAGCTAGCAACATTAACCACTGAGTTGATGCAGTGCTCATGTCAGTTTTATTATTTTGCCATCCTTCCCTTGCAGAGGCAGCAAATCCACTCATGAATGAAACTTCTGTGAGCACTGACATAGATATTATAAAAAAGACAAAGAAAACATGAACTGCTGGAAGATAGTGAATAGTTTTAAAAGAATAAGAAGAAGAGGGAAAAATTACTGAGTTTATACTCATAATGAACATCTATAGACAGCAGGGCTGATAGATAAGTAGTGTGGAGCATTATAGCCAGCATTATAGCCAGCATATTAGTTCTAGTACGTGCATAATTATCATCATCATCATAATCATCATCACTATGAGCAACAGAATCAAGAAATACAGCAGCAGCACAACAGTCATGAAAGTGATGTGTGAGTGATCGATATTGTAAAAACACCATCAGATTCAAGCCATTCTACACCTGACACCTTACACTGATGCCAGTATGGAAGACAGTACAGAAGCAACAGCCAGCTATGTACTCCCATTACTCACTTTAGATCACAAGTAGTGATATTATATCACTGATGCAGAATCCTACTATAAAATATTTTAAGTCAGATGGGAGTACCTCTTATTTTATTAATCTGGCATTGTTTCTGCAAAGAAATACTCTCAGCTACAGATTTTTCTAAATGTTGTGAACTTGGACAGTTTGTACTGTTTCTCTTCCTGTGAAGCCTTTACATGTTTGTTGGTCAGCAAAGATCATTTTCAACAATTATGAGCTTATTATCTAATCTTTACTCTTTTTGACTTTAGGATGGACTAAACTGATTACAGTATTTGGAGAAATGTATCAGTCCATGTGTTCAAAGCCCTACTAGAATCTTGTTTGGCCCAACCCCAAAACTTCTTAAAATCTAATCAATTAGTTCAGCTCAGAAAGCACCACTGGGCAGAGGCAATGGAAGCTGTTGAAGACTGGGGGAGGGTGGTGGAGGGTGACAGGGGCACTTAGTGATCTAAAAAGGGCAATTTTTAAAAACTATTTACTACCACAACATAGGTTCACTTGGAGGACATTTTAAGCTTAGCCAGTTTCCATTTTGGTGCTTGAATTAACATTTCCTGATTGGTCTAACCTATCCCATGGCTGATAATTGTATGCTAGCCCTAGTGAGAATAAATGTGATCACACTATAGATAATTTGAGGGGACCCATGTAAGGGATGCAGCATTTAGGAACTGCCTCTATCCATTAGTGGCATGAGGGGCAATCCTGGAGTACATTTTCTATTACCCATCCTTAGATCCAAGTTGCATTTGAATATGGACAGGGATGAGCCTTGTTTTACTTGAATGGATAGTCTGCTCTGGATATATATCCATCTGTCCACAACATTCAGTTTAGATACCTTGACCGAGTATTTCTGATGCCATTTGACTTGCTGATGTTCAGTAGGTCCATCTGTATTAGGTTGGAGGATGCCTTGTATGCCAGACACGTCACCTCTAAGCACTCTGTAGGATACTAAGTATAGTGATAAATCTTTGAGGTGGTCCATGCAAGACCTATTAATTAGGACTTGTATCCTTTTAGTAAGGTATCTCTGTGGGTATTCGAATTGTTGCATAGGTCTGGACAGATACATGCCAAAGTAGGCATTCTACAAAATGATTGACCCAGTGAGGGCTTTGTAAAGGGGGAAATAACATCTCTAGATCTAGTCACAATCAATTTGTTTATAAGCTGTGCAATATAGAAAGACTTTCTTATGACTCTGGGCACATGTTGGACAAAAGTTAGGTCACTGTACACACAAGTTCCCAAATGCCAAACAACTGGGTCAGTTCTCGGGGGCATTGCCAATTTGGAAGTTCCCTGGAGTAGATGACTTCCCAAAGGATACGATAATGTATTTCTTGGAGTTTAGTTTCGATTCATGATTCTGGCACCAGCTATTGTTTGGAACAGACCTTCTTGCATGACGGTCATTTGGGGATTCAATGACTGCTCCTAGCTTGCAGTCATCTCAAACTTAGTCGCACACACCCCTTTGGTATTTCCTTTTACTTTTGAGATGTATTTCCCAAACAGAAAAAGTCTCAGCATCGTACCCTGGGGGACTCCATTGGTGACTGGCCTCTTCCCCTATTTTGATCTCCTGCATCCTGTGAGCAAGCATACATGTATACATTCTTTGTTTCACCTTCCTGATTGTATTAACCGGGTTGTATTAAATTATATTGCTTGTATAATACAGCACCACTTGTTAGAATGTGTTTTAACTTTGTAGTTTGGAACAGTCTTCTAGTAAGCAATGAAATAAAATGTATGAACCAGTAATGACAAAACTACCCATTTCAGAAAATTTCAACCATAAATGGCCACTCAATTTCTGTCATTACAATCCACCAATATCAGTAAATATGCAAACTCTGCAGAAGTAAGTCATCTAAATAATTCCACATTAAAGGGATTTGTAACTAATGAAGAGGTTGCTGCTAGCAAACAACTTTAGATTTCATTGTTTCATCTACAAATATAGTACCTGTTGCCCTTGAAGAATAAATTGCCTATGCTACATTAAAAAATGATAAGCTAGTAATTTTGCAATGGAGAATGGATGGCAAAATGATAAGGTTGGTTTGTTGCAACCTTCTTTTAAGTAAAACACAAATGGTGCAGGAATATTGAATATTACCAACTACAATACATTTCTGAATATAAATTTCCAATTTTAATGTTTTAAAAATGAGAATATTTGGGGGGGGGGCTCATAAACAGCACAGTCAATGTTTCTATCATTTTTTTACTTGACATCAACGAATTAAGATGAACTGTTATTTCTCTGTTTTGAGCATCACTAGATCATTTAATCCAAACTCTGACCAGTAGTTAGAATTAAAGTAAGCAGATTGGTATCACTGCTGTTTGCTTATGTTTTAGAGCCCCCCCCCCCCCAAAACAAAAACACAGATTCTCCATAAGGACTGTAAATACTAACTTGAAAACAGTTGCTCAAGCCAAGGGGTACAGGATTCTATCATCACATTTGACTGGGGATTCGCTGAAGGCCTATATAGAATTAGAAGAAGTGCATGCTCAAGTCCAAAAATCAAAAGTTAAAACAAGAAAGATTGACAAGAGCCAGAGGTTCACCTGAAGCACAGCCCCATAAGTTCCAGTTCCACAGCTGAACACTTAGTACATAAAGCCCAGTAAGGTACAAATGGCTGAATTAATGCATACGTGTGGGTTATGTTTTGCCTCTGCCTGTCATCCATTAGGCTTCCCCTATCTGATGTCCATTTGTTCCTCAGTGGAGTGAAACCCAAGGATCCACTAAAATGACAGCAATTTTGGGTGGGTTGTTATACAGGCAGAAATGTTGGTTGATTGACTGTGCCCTTACTGGCTTTCTGGCTGTGACTGTGAGGTTTTTGTTATGAATGACCAAACCCTTCACCTGGTTGGTGATGTGAGCATTTGCATCACTGCAACAGCTATCTTTATTCTGCTGTCCATGCATGCATGCTCCTCCATGTATCAAACAGGGTTGCTGTCACTGGCTTGGTTGGTCATTTACCTACCAGCACCAGCCCCCTGCATCTTGACATTTCTCTATCCTCCAACAGTGGCTGTGCCAGGACAGTAAGAGCATGAGCTGCTAAGACCACTATCCTTCCACACCAGAATGGAGAAACCCAGCTTCCCTGTTTGATCTCTGAAGCCCCTGACCCACTAATTAAAACTGGGTTGCCTGTGCTGTAGTCAGGACTCTAGCCCCCTATGCCACTGGTGCAGGCTACGTAATACTTATTTAAAGCAGTTACAAGAACCTCACGTGAAAAGTGCAAGTAAAATTCTAGAAGAATTGGTAGTAGACAAATTTAAATGGGTACAAGTCTAACAATTTAATGATGTGTGTATTCCAGAATGACCATAAATCTTCTGAGCAGTCACTTGTTGTGGTGGAACGTTTATTACTGACTGAACTTACTTTGTGAACCCTAGTTAGACTTATAAACATTCAAGGTGAATAACAAGCCTTCATCAAAGTAATTTGCTGTACCTGCAAAAATATGTTCCTGAAAATGACATCTAGCCAAGTGCTGCATTTTTGGTGACAATAATACTATACCTGCAAAATCTGTTAATGTTGGCCAACAAATTGCAACTAGGGCTTGCCTATGGAGTATGAACTTGTGGAATGTGACAATGATGGTTTTTTAACTACTAAAAGTTTCTGTCAGTGCACTGCTACTAAACATGTTAAATGCAATATTAAGTTAGAGGGAAGAGAAATGTAGGAACTATTGGATTCAGTGAGCATGGTTACATTAGATACATTACAGTATGGTCGTCAACTCAAAACCCGTAAACAGACAACCGAAGTAATATGTGTACATAGGGACAAAAGTGATTACTACAAATATACATAGAAACATTAACTTTCTTATGGAAAAATGTTAGACCCTGCAGCTCTGTTGCCTAACTTAACTGATAATCCTATCACTATCCTGCTTCGAAAACAAATTGAAAGTGTTCTTCAAAACACACTGGTTATGCCCCTGTACTAAGCCTGACTAGTTTGTGTCTCTTAATACTTTGATCTTCCTACCCCGTCTACTCATTAACTGCAAGTCCTTCCTAATTAACCATTATACTATCTATCTCTAGAATATCTTGATTGTACTAGCATGCTATGTTATGCATGTATTCTGTACTGTTAATTTTACTGTGATAACCTGTAATAGGTACTGTAAATAGGATTTATTTTGTTTGTCTTATGTTTCCTTAGTTGTTATTGTGTCAATTTCATTGTCCTATCTAGGAGGTTATCTCCCTGGGCCTCTACTGAAAATGGACATGTATCCAGTTAGACTAGCCCGGTCAACAAATGTAAAATAAAATAAAAATAAATACAATAAAATAAAATAATGTGCTAACTGGCTAAGTCTCTCCACAAATTAAAGAACTATGGAAAATAATATGTTGCCAGAAATATATAGCCGAAGTGAAGAAGAGGGTGCAAATCGCACACATGCACACACACACACGCACACACACACACACACACACACACACACACACACACACACACACACACACACACACACACACACACACACACACACACACAAATATAAACAAAAAAAATAAATAAGATTTGGCAGCAGGTGGAAGGATTAGACAAAGCTAATACTGAGCCTTGTGGGGAAAAAAGACTCCTGTTAAAATAATGAAAAAAGTCAGTGTGTAGAGACTGACAGATAAGCTGAGTGTCGCCAAACAATTTTAAAACTGTTAAATCAGTAAGATAAGTCAGAATGGAAAATGACAGGGAAAGACCTGCATATTAGAATTCAATAAAGGAAGTGTGTGTGTGTGTGTGTGTGTGTGTGTGTGTGTGTGTGTGTGTGTGTGTGTGTGTACAAACTGAGAAGGACATGTCTGAATGCCATACTGAAGGAAAACAAAAGCAGGAACTTGAAGAGAGATCTTAAGTACAACTATACCAAAGTAGGGAGCCTGATATTAACAAAAGCAAGGACTCTGAGCATAAAGAAAACAGTAAAAATACTGAAGGACAGAAAGGGAAACTACCAGATCTCCTGGTAGAACAAAATTATTTTATGACATGCCTTTTTTTAGAAGATGAATTAATGAAGAGGAGAAGCCTGGGAGGAAGCCATGACTTTCACTTCATTTCAAAATACTGTTGAAATTAAGGCTGACTTGGCTGACTTATAAATATGCCATTAAAATTTTAAACAGTCTCAGTGGGAAGGCACTACCTTTAGTAGTACTAGATAGAACATAGAAAATAGATAGGAACCAAAGGAATAGAACAGCCCAACTATATACCCTTATTATGAACTAAAATGATCTGCTCTACATGGTATCAGAGAACAAATACTGAGCCATTTATTAGTTCCAACACCTTTTAGAGCATATGTAATAAAGTTGGCACACAACACATTTTGTGTGGTCATTTCAAACTTTTAGCCAGATTATACTGGTCTAGTATTACAAAGGATATATTGAACTTCTGCCTAGGGTGTTAAAGGATAGCACCCATCCCAAAATGTAAGAGCCATTTGCTACATTATCCATTGTGGATGCCTCAGTTGAAAGTATAGCAATAGATTCTATTGGTCCCATCTGTAATACTGAGTAGGGGCCGTCAGTGAAAAAATATTTTGATCTTATTGCTTGCTTCTTGCTTCTTGCCTGGATGGATTCTTGCTAAAATTCAAAGTCTGATTATATTTGCATTCACAGTCTGTTGCATACAGAAACTTGCAGAATATACACTGATGAGAGAATATACTTTGCAGCACTTGTCTTTAAGAGCAGTAACCAATAACTTTTATAATAAATCAAACCGGACAAACATTGCAGCTTAAAAGTACTGTTCCAACTTTACTTCTCATATAGTACAGATGATGTGAGAGATATAACATTTACCTTGGGACTTGTGTCCCTACCAAACCTCTCACCTAGCTGGATTTATACAGCTCTTTATATACTCTTTTTAGTCATGCATAAACATATTTTGGAGAATTGCTTATCCTGTAGAAACAATACTAAACTTCCTTGTTTAACAATGTCTTGTAAGAGACCAGCTTTTCTGACAGTGTGAATATCCTGTAACAGTGTCCTAATGTCCATGTAGAAAAACATATTTTTGAGGAAACACATTGTCTGTATTCTATTTGGATCTGTGTATATGACCATATGTTCTTGTACCAATGCTGATAAGCATATCCTGTTTTATGAAGAAAACATATTTTTGAGAAAACACATTGTCAGAGATCAGCTTTTCTGACAGTGTGAACATCCTGTATTTTATTTGGATCTTTGTATCTTGTGCCATATCCTGTTTTTCCATGCAGAAAAACATATTTTTGAGAAAACACATTGTCACAGTGTCATTGTCCATTCTTTAAAAGCAGATTTTGCATTTTTGCTCTTGCATACATCCTGTTTGAGTCTGTAAGGGAAAATGTCCATTCTTTAAAAGCAGATTTTGTATTTTTGCTCTTGCATACATCCTGTTTTGAGTCTGTAAGGGAAGAATGTCCATTCAGCAGATTCCTTTTCAAGCCATGGTCATTTAGTATGACTGCTGATCACATATTACTTAAACTTTGTTTCTGCATTTAAGCAAGCCTTTTCTTTCAGCATATTTACAACATAATTAATTTCAGATTTATATTCATAAAATCTAACAATTCCCTCTGTTTTTAAACATACTCAAAACATTTTATATAGAAAACACAAGAAACAAACCTTTAGTTTGATACAACAAATCAAAATGCAATTTTACATAGTTAATACAATGATATTAAAGTATTACTACCAAAACTGAATGTATTTAACAACTTTTTCTTTTGCAGACCATTCTGTGAAAATATTTTATCAGTTATGAGCTGTGTCTGCTTTAGTTTAACTTGATCAATTTATTCTTTTGCAATCACAGAATTTAATTTATGACTTAGAATTGTTTTATGAACTCTTTGCAGCTGTTGAATTAACTATAAGAGACAATAACCATGTGCTACTGCAAGCATTTATACACTACTGAAAACACACAATTTCAATGTCATTTTAACCATAACATTGTGGTCATGTCTTTGAACTGCCCATTAACATCTTGGTAAAGTACTGAACTGGGCTTAGATAATAAATATTTGAAAGCAATTATTTTACTGGGGTAAACCAATGATATTACAACTTGACAAATTACTTTTGAACTTATTACAATGTATCCTGATCAGTATGTTATAGACTGTTTGCTGTTCATGCATTTCAATCTAGTAGGTACCCTGGACCCATTGTTTTCTTTAAATATGGTTTTTTCACACATATTCAT
Source organism: Protopterus annectens (assembly GCF_019279795.1). Lineage (NCBI taxonomy): Eukaryota > Metazoa > Chordata > Ceratodontiformes > Protopteridae > Protopterus > Protopterus annectens. Next base: position 1,814,589,268 of record NC_056728.1, on the reverse strand, counting down.
TACTAGACATTAATTTCATTTGTACTGAATTCTTCTGCATTTGTACATACAATGACTATAAAGTACATTTAGTCTAGTCTTACAAATTTAATAACATTAATATTCAGCAAAATCTTGGAAAATGTTTGTCTCTTTAGAAATATCTAGTGGAATTGATACTAAATCCATATGTCCTGTTATTTTAAACTACATACTCAGCAATTATTAAAAATATTCATGCTTTTTATACCAACATTGTTTTGCCAAAAACATATTAAAAATAGTGACCATTCTTGCTATTAGAAACATTTATGCATTTTGCATATCTTTATTCTCTCTTGTATAGCTTTAATAAAACAATTTTAAATCATCTCTTGTTTAACCATTATGATAGCTATTAACAACTTGTAAAATATCTTATCCTGTCAGGTTTAATCCAGTTTACCAGTATTTCTAATACACTAATACCTGTTTTTTCCTCTCCCTAAAAGAGTATTGTCAAGAATGAATGAGATATATATATTTTTTTCCCTGTAGCTTTATTTTAGACCCTTGTTGTTTATTTTTTTCAGTAGCTTTATTTCAGACCCTTGTGCAGTGCTGCTTATACAGTCAGTGTAAAACTGAGAAAGTGCCCCTCCCCCTGTAGTACTTCAGCACTGTTTTCCTGCCCTATGCTGTAAGAATAGAATGTATGTCAGCCTAACACTATGGTTATACATTTATTTTATTAAATTATGAACTTTTGTCTGATTTGATAATTTTTTATAAAGCTTTTGCTGTTTACTACCACTAGTAGGCATTTACATTCTCCTGCACAATTGATTTGAACTGTATATATACTATAGCCCATTTGCTGGCTGTACTTGATACAACTGAGGTTTTTTTTGTCCTTTTAACATTTACTTGCAAACAGATTATAAGTGACATATATGCACAATTGTGGCATTTTATTACAATTACCAAATAGTGTTGCCTGTAAACATTTTAACAATTATGTTTTAATAACAATGATGCTTTAGAAAAACTCAAGCTACTTGCCTGGCAATCAGTCTTGTTGTTTATCTTATCTTTCCAGCATTTCCTGTAACTATTCATCTAGTCTAGGAAGGTCAGAGCTCACATTTCATACTCTGTAAACTATAGTTAATTCTTTTAGCATTTTTCCTTTAATGTGATTGTGATTTGCATAACTATGCATTTATACAACATAAATAGACATTATTTTACAATTACCTTACATGGATTTCAGTATTTTTTTTTATTTATTTATTTAACTATTTAACTGTCTTGCCATTAATTTTACAAAAACTGTTTGAATAATACCATCTGTGATTTTATTTATTTTTAAAATTCAGAACTTTAACTGTTTGGTGTTACTATATAATTATAAACAAATTGTAAAAAACAAAATAGATATTAGTTTAACCAACACATTTATATTTATATTATTTATATTTGCTGTTGTCTGCTTGTTATTCTTGTGTATTGTAACAGATGTACTTTAGATGAAAAGAACACACATGCATGTCTGTCTTGTATCTGTATATCTTTATACAAGCATGTCAGTCTTGTGACTTTAAATTTTTACTCATCTATTTTTATTTAATTTTATACACTAGAACAGTTTTGTTTACCTTTTGACTATGCTAATGAATGGCATTCATATACTTTACTTTACTGTAGTACTGATAGATGTCTTGCTTTAACTGAATGAAAGTAAAACATTTAAGAATGATTTGTCCAGACATCAGATCCTACCATCCTACCATGTATGTTTAACCATTTTCAAAACATAAACATATTATAAAATATATTTCTTTTGCACAAATTAACTGTGTATTCAGGAAGTTCCCAGTCTCTGTCAGTTCAGCTAATTTATTTCCTTTATCCTGCAACTGCTGTTGAATTTCCAGGAATGTTGTATGGTCTTTCTGACATTCTTTAGTAAGCTGTTCTGCTGAATTTGAAACTCCTATGCACTTTTGAAAAGATGTATGTATAACTTGTCTAAGCTTCCTGAACTCATTGTGTCTGTCTTTTAGAAGTTTACTACATTCCTTTGTAACAAAATGTACTAGGGTTTCTATCAGTAACTGATTTGAGTCACATGTGGTGACAGGACATAACTGTTCAACATCAGAATGTAATGGAAACACTTTACCCTTAGTTAATTCTTCAGATCTGTCTTTACAGTCTATTTTTTAGCAATATGATGCAATATTATTTTATGGCATAATACACAAAATGCAGTTTTGTTGAAGCACACAATAAACATTTGTCATATTTCACATGGTTTTCTTTGAGATACCAGCCAAACATTGTAATACATTTGCATAATGCCTTACTATGAACCTGCCCTAATAAGGTTTTACATTTACTAATGTGCTGTGTATACCAACATAGCAATTTACTAACGTTTGGTTTACTCCTGCATGAATTATAAATAATATCCATACTATCTAGTAATATACAACCTGTCTAGGAATACAGAAACTATATATGAATATACAAACTGTCTTAAGAATATAAAACTCTCTTAAGAATATACAAACTGTTTTAACATCATCCACACTAAATATGTGACACAGAAAAAGTCTTACCAGTTAGCAAGAAAACAGGTGATCAGGCTGCTATTGCAGATGGCTGGAAATTTTTCAAAGTCACTTGAGAAGCTGGGAAAGCACAACAGGCAGTGGACTGATGGGCTAGTGGATATCCCCTTTTCTTGAAGAATTTATGGCACTGCGAATTTCTTGAACTAGTCTCACTCCGGATTGTAGACGTCTAAAAAACTTTACTACTGAAAGCTGCATAAACTGGAATACTTCTGTTCAGAATTGACACATACGTACAAATGTTAGTTACTGCAATTTAACTGAAGTGACCCTCTGCAGGGCTTACCATCACTCCTCCTGTGTTTGAATGCAGATTGTAGGTTCAAGTGCAGGCTAGCTTGCCATTGAAAAATTATATGGAGCTAGTCACTCAGCTGCCTCGCCATTGAAAAAATATTTTGATCTTTACGTGCTTACTGTTTGCTGCTTCTTGCTGTGGGATTTGAAGTCTTCTTAAGACACTCAGTCTTGCTGGCTGGAATCAAAGTCTGGTTATAATTGCATTCACAGTCTGTTGCATACAGAAACTTGCAGAATATACACTGATGAGAGAATATACTTTGCAGCACTTGTCTTTAAGAGCAGTAACCAATAACTTTTATAATAAATCAAACCGGACAAACGTTGCAGCTTAAAAGTACTGTTCCAACTTTACTTCTCATATAGTACAGATGATGTGAGAGATATAACATTTACCTTGGGACTTGTGTCCCTACCAAACCTCTCACCTAGCTGGATTTATACAGCTCTTTATATACTCTTTTTAGTCATGCATAAACATATTTTGGAGAATTGCTTATTCTGTAGAAACAATACTAAACTTCCTTGTTTAACAATGTCTTGTAAGAGACCAGCTTTTCTGACAGTGTGAATATCCTGTAACAGTGTCCTAATGTCCATGTAGAAAAAAATATTTTTGAGGAAACACATTGTCTGTATTCTATTTGGATCTGTGTATATGACCATATGTTCTTGTACCAATGCTGATAAGCATATCCTGTTTTTTATGAAGAAAAACATATTTTTGAGAAAACACATTGTCAGAGATCAGCTTTTCTGACAGTGTGAACATCCTGTATTTTATTTGGATCTTTGTATCTTGTGCCATATCCTGTTTTTCCATGCAGAAAAACATATTTTGAGAAAACACATTGTCACAGTGTCATTGTCCATTCTTTAAAAGCAGATTTTGCATTTTTGCTCTTGCATACATCCTGTTTGAGTCTGTAAGGGAAAAAATGTCCATTTTTTAAAAGCAGATTTTGTATTTTTGCTCTTGCATACATCCTGTTTTGAGTCTGTAAGGGAAGAATGTCCATTCAGCAGATTCCTTTTCCAAGCCATGGTCATTTAGTATGACTGCTGATCACATATTACTTAAACTTTGTTTCTGCATTTAAGCAAGCCTTTTCTTTCAGCATATTTACAACATAATTAATTTCAGATTTATATTCATAAAATCTAACAGTCAGTATATCCTAGCAATTATTGAATGTAAAGCATAATATGAGGCAGTGCCTCTATAAAGATTAAATGCAAAGCCCAAATCAAAGGATCTAGTGCTGCTTCTTTGCAGGATAGCAGTTCCCGAGAAATCCCCTGACCAACATACCCAGTTCATATCTAGAATAATACATGAACTTTGTAGTATTTTAAAAGTGAAATTACTATATGGAACCATCATACAGATAGTGACTTTAATAAAACTTTAAAATCTATGTTACAAGTTCTTTGTTGTTAGCTTGTACTATAGCACCTTTATTGGCAGTTTTTTGTTATTTTTGTGTTGTTTCAGTTGATAGTGTGTTTTGCATTTTTGATATTGTATTGTTTTGCTATCATCATTTTTTTATTTTTTTTTTTCTGGAACTTAGATTTTTTTTTCTTATTTCTTGTGTAATCATTTTTGCTCATATTGTTACCTGGTGTATTTATTGTCTTTTTCAATTCTGCCTTGTTTTATGATGTTACTGTATTTGCATTTTCTTGGTTTGTCTTTTTATATTTATTTTCTCATGACTGTGTTTCATATGTTTTTATTTTTTTCTTGTTATCAGTTTATTTGTGTTTTATTGTATCTTATATCATCTTCTCTGATAGAGATATTTTATTGTTTCAGTTAGTTATAAGATATAGATGAAGCTTACCATTTTTGTATTTTATTGTTTTATTTATATGATTTATTTATTTTGCATTTTCTTTTATTTAGATGTATGCTGGAATATTTTTTATGCATATTTATGTTGCATTTTTGGCTTTATTTTTAGTTGCTGCTATGTCTGTCTTCTGTCTGTGAGAAATGAGTAAAGGTGTTCTGTAGTTTATGTTATATGTCTGCCATGACCTTACAGTATGGCCGTTTTATTTTATTTTTAAAATGTTTTTCAAGTATTTTTCTTATGGTTGGTGAATTTGTAATTTTATCGCAGTGCACTATATGCACTTTGAATTATTTTGTATTTTATTTTATTTTGGTTTTTATTGCCAACTTTCTGCATTCTGATTCACTGGATCACTTGTTTTTTGTCCTTACTATTGTTTTTTCTGCTTTTATTAATGTTGTAGTTGTACTAATGTTAGTTTTGTGAGTGTTATATATTGATTGGATTGGGAACTTTTGTGTTTTAATTGATTGCTTTTTTATATTTTTGTGAGCTTTGTAATCTTACTGTTTAGCATTGAAGTAATGAGAAATATTTATGTTATTTATTTATTTGTTAACTGGGTGGGGGACCTGACCACAAGAACCTTTTCAATCATAACCAAAGATCCATAGTGAGCAATACAAAATATCACATAAGATTGGTTTGTATAATGGCAATAGCATCTTATATTTGTTAACAACCACACAAAATTATATTACTTTACATTACATTTTGGTGAGGTAATTTGAGAAGTTATGCACATCTTTGGTTGCTAAATTGTGTTTTTTGTACTGTGTGTATTTCATTTTGCCATTGTAGTTTATGAAACTTGATTTTCATTGATGTCTATAGGAATTTCCCCTTATAGGCTAGGGGTGTAGATCCAGCTTGGTTTGACTACTTTTGTTAGGATGATATGATTAACCCATGGATGTTTTTGGATAATAAACAATATATCTATACATTTTTAAGCATACTTGAACCTTGTACTAGAAAGATGAATTCCATCCCTTTATCCTAGCACTGGACCTAAAAAGCATTTGGAAGGAAAACACACCTAGGACAAAGTGTAAACGTTAAACATAATAATATATGTAGGAGTGCCTATAGACTAATTGCTTAACCCTAACAAAAACAAACAAACCAAGATGGTTATACCACTCATAGATTATAACAGGAAACAGTACAATAAAATTTTCAAACTAAACATAAAGCACCCCACAAAAATATAACATGACTGTAGAGTACCACAAAATACTAAATCCAAGCTCAAAGTAAAATGTAAACTAATATGTCAATATTAATATTAAAAATACAAAAAAGGCACTGCTTCCAATTTTACAATCAGAATAATAGTATATATGTATTTACATATGTGTTCATGTATGTGTGCATATATGCATTCATTTGATTTTACTGAAGATATATAGATGCCAGAATCCAAGGCATCTTATTGGAAAAAGTGAAAGGGCAAATCAAGTTAAACCTGCAAAAAATGTAAAATAAATTAAATTCTCTAAATTTTAAATTAATGACTTGAACAAAATTACCAACTGGATGCAGATTTAGTACACCTACAAGACTTTAAATAAATGTTCCTGTAAAAACAGACATCACTTAAATCACAAATAGTTGTTAGTTCCACAGAACTGATGCAAAATGTGAAAAGGAAATTCTAGCTGATGTAGTCAGACCCATGAAACAGCCAGCAGACTCTCACCTGATGATCTAAGCTGTTTAGCCAGGGCATAGGGTCTCAGCAGCTCCTTATGATAAACCAGACCCACAATATAAAAGACTTAGCTGAAGGTCAAGATTTTAAAGATACATAACGTCAAGACTGTAAGCCACTGCATATCCCCAGAACCAAAGTAATGAGCAGTATCCCCAGAACCAAAAGGATGAGCCAAATCTCCAGAACCAAAATAATGAGCAGTATCACCCAGATCCAAAGGAATGAGCAGTGTTCCCCAAAAACCAAACTAATGAGCAGTATTCCCCAAAACCAAAGGAGGTGGAGTTCCAATATATATTAAAGACACACACACCTCCAGGCTGGTCAAGCAGTATGATGCACAGGAGACACTCCAGGTGCAGTTAACCATTGACAAGACCCCTATTCAAATCATAGCTAGCTACAGGCCCCCAAATTTGATGCAAGATGCCTACTCCACCTATTTGGCCCTCTTCAAATCTATCAAGATTCAACCCTTTACCCTGATTCTGGGTGACTTTAACTACCCAACCATTGATTGGAAAAAGTACTCATGCCAGAACACAAATGCCCAGAGATTCCTTGATTTTTATCAATGCAAATTGGAACAGCTAGTTGATACCCCCACAAGAGGTGATAATACCTTGGACTTGGTGTTAACCAACATGAGTAACCACTGTAGCACACCTACAGTATCATCCTTTCTGGTAAAATCTGACCATAAACTGGTCACTTTCAAAGTCACCATCTCCTCTGACATCCCCTTTAGCTAGGGTCAAGCAAAAAACTTCTCCAAAGCTGATTACAACCTCCTGAGTATAGTATAAACAGCTTCACAGCCCCGCACTGTAGGAACTAGCACCAATGTCCAAATCTACACCAAAGTACTATATGAGCATTTATATAGATGCATGGAATCAGGAATACCCAAAAGGACAAAATCATCCTCCGCAAGGAAAAGTAAACCTGTCCGGTGAACATCTCCAATAAATAAACTATATAACAAAAGGCAAAAATTGCTGTCCAGGACCAAGAAGGAACAAGTGCCCAATTGGAAGCAATCTCTCCTTACCCTGAACAAGCAAATGAGAGCACTAGTGAAATCCTCCGAAGCCATCATCGAGTCCAAATTGGCCACATCTGCTAGAGACAATCATAAGGCCTTCTTCACATATGGCCACAGTCTCAAATGAAGCACCCAGATCTGTTCAGAACTGGTGGTCAAGGGCAACACATACACAAATGCTGTAGATATAACTATCCTACTGGTGACAGATTCAGCAAAAACTTCACCATTCTGTCCCCCCATCAGTAAATCAGGACATCCCCATTACCTGCCCCCCTCCCCTTGTCTGTAGGGAACAGATCATCACTGCCCTCTCAAAGGCAAAAAATACAGCCTCTATGGGACCCAATAATATCGCAGGCTGCATCTTGCATGAACTCAGGCATGAACTTGCAGCATCATTAGGCACCCTAGTCAACTAAAAACTGAGTACTGGCTTTGTCCCAGCTGAGTGTAGGACAGCTACTGTCATCCCTTTAGACAAAGGTGGAGCGTCCACCGATCTGGGAAATTATAGACCCATCAGCCTAACTGCCTGATCTGCAAGGCCATGGAATGGATTATCATGGACCTCATTAACAGGGACATTGGCAACCTCCAAACACTTGACCCCACACAGTTTGCTTTGTCAAGGGGAGGTCATGTCTGTTAAATCTGGTCGACTTCTTTGAGACAGTTATCAAAGCCATGGACGAGGGGAAGACAGTGCACACTGTCTACCTTGACTTGACCAAAGTCTTCAACACAATTCCCCACTCAGGCATAATAGATAAACTCTCTCAACTAGGCATCAATCCATATGTTACTAAAGTGGTAGCAAACTGACTCTCTGATAGAACCCACCTAATCAAAATAGGGGAAGCCACCTCAAGCAATTGACTCGTAATGAGTGGCGTACTCCAGGGATCGGTCTTGGGGCCTCTGTTATTTGTGATATACTTCTCTGAGGTGCAGGCCAAAACCTGTAGGCTATGGCTGACCGAGTTTGCAGATGACTGCAAGCTGGGCATGGCCATCAATTGCCCAAGTAATGTGGATGCCCTCCAAGAGGGTCTCACCCAAACAAATGACTGGTGCCAGAAACATGTCCTCAAGCTGAATGCCACAAAATGCATCATCATCCCCTTTGGGGAGAGTGACATCCTCACATATTATCACATTAATAACAACTTCCTAAGCATGCAATCAGTCATGAGGAATTTGGGCACCAAGACTGATAGCAACCTGACTTTTGACTACCATGTTACTTTCGTTGTATGGAAAGCTTTCTACATGGCCCACCTCATAAGTAAGGGTATCTCATCCAGGGACAAGGAGGTCATAACATCCCTGTATTCTTCCCTTATAAGGCCAGTTATTGAGTACAGCACCCCTTTGGCATGTACCTTGCAAAGCACATGCAGCAGCTGGAGAGACTACAGAGGTTCCTCACCAGGAGAATCCAGGGCCTCAAACAGCTACCCTACACAGATAGGCTAAAAGCCCTGTCCTTCTACTCAGTTTCATACAGACTCCTCAGACGTGACCTCTGTCTGGCATACAAAGCAATCTCAGACTCTGCTTTGATGGGGCTGCTACATATCCACAAGTCAAGCCCCACTCGAGCAACCCATACTCGCGACCTCAACCTGGTCTGTGATATGAATAGGACTTGTTGGTGGGACAGATTTGTGTCCCAGAGACTCCCCCATCTGTGGAACAGACTGCATCTCCATGTCAAGCAGAGTACCTCATTATCCCTTTTTAAGCACAACCTGGATAACTGGATGGGAAACAGAAAATACACCCCTGGGACTCAACCTGTGTCTCTGCTGGACAGGGGCTCTGGGTGCTGACTTGTCTAAACATGGGCTAAACTCTTGGCTAGACTTATAAGGGCCTCAGGGCCAATAGCCTAGTAACTTCCTATGATCCTATGATCCTATGAGCAGTATCCCCAGAAACAAAATAATGAGCAGTATTCCCCAAAAATGAAAATAATGAGCAGTATCCCCCAAAACCAAATTAATGAGCAGTGTCCCCAGAACCAAAGGGATGAGCAGTAACCCAAGAACCAAAATAATGAGCAGTATCCCCAGAACCAAAATAATGAGCATTATCCCCCAGAACCAAAATAACGTGACTAGTATGAGCAGTATAGGCCAGAAGACTGGCTGCTGAATTTTGTACATGCTGCATTCAAGCCAGATCACCATTCATGAGCCAAGGTAAAAAGCATTACAGTAATCCAAACATGAAGTAACTGGCACATGGACAAACACTGTTATTCCCAAAGATAGAATGCAATGTTTGGTCACAGAAAGGCTCTTCAGATGAATGCAGTATGTCTTGATGATAGCTGGCACTTGGTCCAGTAGTATCAGTAATGTCAATATGTCCTCACAAACTCCACAACTTTCAGTCTGCTACTCCTATATAATAAGGGAGAAAGCACAGAAAGATGTGATGGATACATGGGGGCATAAATAAATCAGTTTTTGTTATGTTGAGATAAGGAAATTATGTTTCAGTCGGTGGACAATTGAAACAAACAGGTTATGACAATAGTAAAATTGAGCACAGAATCCCAAATAAAAGAAGAGGTAAATGTGACTATAATCAGCACAATTGAAAATAAACACACCTCCCTTTAATGACCTCCGTTAGGAGAGGCATACATACTATGAACAAAAGAGGAGCCAGAAAAGAGCCTGAGGCACCCCATTATCCTCAGGGAGAAAGCAAGAACAGTTATCTCAGACCCCCAATTTGGAAACAATCTGAGATACAAGGTATAAGCCATTTACTTATTGTGTTTGGAAAAGCCCTAATAATATTACAAGTGGTTAATAAGAATCTTGTGGCCATGATATCACAAACAGTTCCTGCTTTCAGAACATTATAAAGGAATGTACTAAAAGGGGTTATATACCTCAGCCTCAAACTGGGCCAATCCTGTCACAGAAGAAAAGCAAATGGTACTCCCCTCCCAGTTGTTTAATCCCTGCCATAGGTGGGACACTGAATAACTCAAATATACGAAGGATAAAAGCTACAAGAAATTGGCTGAAGTTTTAATCCATTGAGGTCACGTCGTTGAGCAAGTCTGAAATAATACCTGACCTGTTGTTAAAAAGAATAGCCCTGTTTAGTGATTTTACTTTGTGGACAGGTCCTACCTACTACTTAATGATCTCTCCTCAGCTCCAGCATCAGATAGGGGGAACCTGTCCCAGTGTCGTGGATAGAGGAACACTGCTGTTTTCTGTCAATATTTGTCATTACTTTGGGATATCTTCATGGCAGTTCATGAAGAGTGTCTTCTTATATTGCAACTGCTGTGCATTTAGTAGTTTTGGACTGAGCATTTGAATCTCCTGAGCTCCTGAGATGTTTAAAGACAGGAACATTTGAATGGCTGAAAGTTTTTTTCTTGATCATGTTGCTGGAAAAAGTATGTTTAGTGACCATTTATTATCAGTATATCAGTAGTGGAGAACTGTTTTTACAGTATAATACGGCTTTGCCAGCAGTCCATTTTACATCCAGCAGGCAAAATGTTTATTAACATTGTTTACATCAGTGAGGCTTAGTTTGTTTTCATTGACGGTTTTACTACATTGTTTCATATGGTTGGAAGTAATCATTTGTAGCAGACACTGCATATTTTGCTGTTGTTAATTTTCATATTGTACATTATGCTATTCTGCTTGTGTCATCTGTTTTTGCACAGTGCTTAGTAATAAGCAATTTTATAAACTTGTACTTGAGACCTCCATTTAGGAGCTTCAGAATGAACAAAAATTACAAGGCATTGTTACCAAAATTAAAGATGAGCCAGTTAACTCCACAGGGTCTATTACAGGTATAAAACAGACCACTGCAGGCTCAATAATGTAGTAATTTTAACCATACAATGAATATTAGCACTTTCCTGTTAAATGATCGTTTTTACGTTAAGTGCATATTGAACAAGATGAGAGAATGTATGCCAAATACTTGACAACAAAAATCACCAGGTTACCAACCCTGGCCATAAAACTAGGTCTAGAAAAAGAAGCAACAACTGCAGAATGTACAACAGAATCTTTTTCCTTAACTGTGCAACATTATGAGTGATTGTTTAGATAACTGGCTAGACCTAATAAACTCCATTAAAAATACCACAATTATAGTTACTATCATAAGGCCTACATGCTGAATGTCTGTACTTAGGATGGAAAACCACCCTAAGTGCCAAATTAACGAGGCAATAAAGTGCTGCAGAAGAACAAATGCCCATGAACCAAAATGGTGCAAAAAAAAAGAAAAGAAAAAAAAAACTAAGCATATAGCATGTTAAAGTGCAACAGAAACCAACAACAGCAAAAAAGACTAACCAAGAAATATGAATGCAGACAGTACAGTCTTAACAAGATAAATAAAAAAACTCTTCCAGATTTTTTCCTCCTGCTGTGTTCAGGCCATCAAGTTTTTCTCTATCATTTGGTTACCTCCTACCCAGTGGGTGAGAATTCATTATGTGAACCGTCATTCAGGCCGATATTTTTTTTCAGCCAGGTCACACACCTGTACATGCCCACATAGTCTAAAGGGTGGAGTGCAGTGGGCATTCTAACTGATAATCTTACCTCCATGTGCAACTTAACTGGCCCTCCCACCTTCTAAATAGCATCTCTCTGTGATCACTGGTCACCCCCTGGGATACTCTCATAATGCATGTGTCTGGAGTTGCACTTCCTGATCCCCCCAAGAAGAAATGAACAGGCTTAAGAATTATCACCCCCCCCCCCGATTTGTGACTTGATGCTGCTTGCTATATATATATATATATATATATATATATATATATATATGTGTGTGTGTGTGTGTGTGTGTGTGTGTGTTAAATATATAATACACTCAAAAGAGCAGAGTGCCTCAACCCACACTATTGTTGGCAAAGTGCTTATGATCATTCACATAGGAAGTCTGACAGACTAGTGAATACCTTTCAAGTCTGTGGTTATAAAGAAACTTTGATGTTACACTTGTAAATACATTTTCGTCCTTCCCTGACTTCATCAGATAAAACAAAACATAAAAATCTAATCTATTTAAATGGCTTCCTCATTTAACTATCAACCAATAAAAAAATGACATTCAGTTATACAAATTCCAACAATATAGCACCAAATAAATTTATAAAAATATATATTACCTATCTAGTATTATCTAACTAAATTTATTTAGATATTGTAACATTTAAATATATACTGTTGACATTAAACATTTTATTAAAATACTTTACTAAAACCTTTTAAAAAAGACATTATAAAATTATACATAAATAATCAAATTGTTACAGTGACAACCAATTCTCCCTCTGGTGGACCTAAAATTATTACAATTCAAAGTTTAGCAGCTCTAATTTTTAAACCAGGAGCTAGGGACACGCTTTCATTCATACCAGGGAACCTATTGGCTTCCAACATTTTTTGCCAATAAAGTTCCCTATTTTCTATATGTAATTCCCACAAACCTCCTCTTATATCTTTAGCCACTATTTCTATTACAAAAAAAGAATATGCTGCCTTTTGACATATTAAACTATGTCTATAAAGGGAATTAGCATTGGTTTTGTTTTTTTACTTCATATAGGTGTTCATATATTCTTCTGTGGAGCTTCCTCTCTGTTTTCCCCACATAGAATCCATTACATGCTCTACATAACACCAAATAAATAACTCCACTACTATCACGTGTGGCATATTCCTTACTTTTCAAAACTCTGTTTCTGGCTATTAATTCTACCTTCTCTCCATCACAAATATAAGGGCATTGTGAACAATGACCACATTTAAAAGTACCTTTCTTACTACGTCCAAATGGATGTATCACCTTATTATTCCTTTCAATAATATTCTTAATATTAGAACCTTTTTTAAAGGTACACTTGGAAGGAGTATCAGATATCCAAATCAGATGTTGCAGAAAACCTTCCCCATACTTCTTCTATTGTTTTTACTATAACACCCGCATCCCCACTATAGTTAGTAACAAGACTAGCAATGATTTTGATGGATTTCTGAGGATTTTACTTACTGGAAATAATACATTGCCTAATTCTGAACAGAACGTCAAAAATATAGGGAACTTTATTGGCAAATAATGTTGGAAGCCAATAGGCTCCCTGGTATGAATGAAAACTTGTCCCTAGCTCCTGTTTTAAAAATTAGAGCTGTTAAACTTTGAATTGTAATCATTTTATGTCCACCAGAGCAAGAATTGGTTGTCACTGTAACAATTTGATTATTTATGTATACTTTTATAATGTCTTTTTTAAAAGGTTTTAGTAAAGTATTTTAATAAAATGTTTAATGTCAGTAGTATATATTTAAATGTTATAATGTCTAAATAAATTTAGTTAGGTAATACTAGATAGTTAATATATATTTTTATGCATTTATTTGGTGCTATATTGTTGGAATTTGTATAATTGAATGTAATTTTTATTGGTTGATAGTTAAATGAGGAAGCTATTTAAATAGATTAGATTTTTATGTGTTGTTTTATCTGATGAAGTCAGGGAAGGACGAAAACGTATTTACAAGTGCAAGGTTTATGTGCTATTTGCTTCGAGCTGCTGAATAAACCATCTTCGAGTATTGGTTTCCTTCCTGAATGCCTTTTCTGTGGTTTTTTGGTTTGTTTTGGGCACTTTACATTTTTTTGTGAAGTTATAAAGAAACTTTGCTAACTGCTATGACATAAACAACTGAGAACTTCAGTATATCAGCCTTGCATAGATGATTTAGATGAACATTTTAGTAAGACCCTGAAAATAGGGTCTTACAGAAACTTATAGAAGGACTGAGAAAAGCCTGTTATTTCACCACATTAGACCTAAAAAATGGGGTGCTTAGAAGTTCCCTTCAACAAACAGGCTAAGAAGAAATCTGCATTCTCTATTAAATATGGCCTGCCTGGAGCCCCAGCCACATTTCAAAGGGTAATTAATGAAATCTTGAAGCCCCATATTAGGTCCTCTGCTTCACATTTGGATGACATCATAGTCTATACAGAAGACTGGGAAACACATGTTTCCAATGTCCAATCTGTCTTTGATTCCATTCAGTCAGCTGGTGTAACAGCCCTAAAAAATGCAGTATTAGCATGGAACAGGCCAAATATCCCATAAGACAGGGAATGGTGAGACTTCAGACCTCAAGTAGGAAATGTCAGTGTCATACAGACTTGCCTTAAACCAAGTACTAAAAAGTAAGTCAAGGTTTTTTTAGAGTTTGCCAGTTTACATTGTTGGTTTGTTCTGCCCTTTACCACACTGGCATGCCCAGTAAGAGACCTTCTCAGAGCAATGCTCCTTTTACAGTTTCAAAGGTCTGCTCCAACTGTGTGTCCCATGTGCAGAACCCATAACAGTCACTCTCATTTCATAGGTTCACAGTTGTATACTAGGCTAACAACCACTATGGCCTTTTTTAGCCTAACCATGCATCCCAAATCTCTGAAAAGTTCCGGTACCCTTGATAAGTGTAAGCAAGGACATGGGCGATGGAACATCTACAAGCAGGGACCTGGGAGATGAACCATTTACAGGTTGCATGTGTTCATTAGAGACATAGGTGCCAACTCAAGGATGAATTTCCTGTTCCCCATCCCATTGTCCAAGTTACACTTGGAGTGGGTTAGGGAGGAACTCTGCTTATTATGGATGGGGAGCCTGTTCCAGAGAAAGGGTAGTTTCTGGGATATGTACCTATCTCTCCAGCAGGTCCTCTTTATTTTTAGTATGGAAATTGTAGACCAGGCTAATACTTCTGAGATGGGCATTGAAGTGGTGTCCTATGTGATTTAAGGGGAAGAACACCCTATTTAGTACTTGAGTAGAACACTCTTGCCCCAAGAGACTAAACAAACTATTGATGAGAAGAAATGTCTAACCATAAAGCATGACATCATTACACTACAGTGTTATCTCATGGACAGGCACTTTGGGATTGTAACACGTCATGTTTCCTTAAAGTGGATGAGACTGAACAAAGAAAACTCTAGGATAGCAAGAGGGTGTCTCTGTCAGCAACTTTTCCATAATTTAGTGGAACACAAACACCATTCTAAACATTGCGATGCAGATAGCCTCTCCATTGATCATACTCTGATGACAAAGTGTGATACGTCCCACTGATATGCGGTGGGAAAAGGGACATGTACCAGAGCACAGGGAATGATAGTCAGTCATTGCTATTAGCCCCTGAGATCTTAGAATGCATTTGGCCAGTTGTAACTTGAAAAGGAAATGACTTTTTAAAAGACTGATGTAGCCAAAAAGCTTTCTTGAGTATAAACCTTCTAACATAAAATAACAGAGCATAGTGTCCTGAGTGTGAAGAAATGAATTACTATAAAAATGTGTGATTTGTGAATGTTTGGTGAAAGCTTAACTCTTGGATTTTGTGTTAAGATTCTCTCCTCAATGCCGAACCAATCTTCACTAACCTTTAAGTCTCACAACTGTCCAAACTTGATCACCGTTATAATAAAATAGTCAAATTTGCTGTAAACTGTAACAGTAGAACACACCACTGCCTTGCCCTCAGAGAATTAATCTGGTGATTATTTTTTACATCACCTAGCTCCTTTTCAGCTAACTACAACCGACAACCCTTAACAACTTAATATAACACTACTCCTCAAACAGACATTTATACTCTAGAAAAAGAAAATCACTAGTCAATACAACCAACTCATCTAATAGTGCAGGTGATTCTCTGCATTCAAGTAGCATAGCTAAACTATGGAACCACATCCCACTATCACTGAAATCCATTTAGAATGCAGACTCATTTAAAACACAACTTAAACTTCACCTATTAAATCAATGGATCTGTTCCAGTACATCTCCAAGATAAATGCCACTGTTATTGTCAGCTTGCCATATCATCAAACTATTTCTCTTCAGTCAGAATCATATACACCACAACCAGTCTTCACCAATACTTGAACAGTTTTATTCACATACCCCAGCCATATACGTAGCTTTGTGACAGTTCTCACCCCCACCTCTAAACGTTTAATATAAACCTTAAGACAGCTATGTATTTAATTGTCTCTAAATTTGCTTTATACCTCACCACTTAGCTACAATATTTACATTTTCTGCCCTATCTAGTTCCTTCTTTCATCTCCATTTCTTTGAATTTCTAAGCACTAATCACATGATCTAATCACATGATCTAATATATATATATATATATATATATATATATATATATATATATATATATATATATATATATATATATAATGTATGGGTCCCCTTCAAATAAATTAAATCCCACTTACCTGACTTTCATAACATTGAGCACTGAAAGTCCACAACATCGACAGCTTGGAAAACCAATGTGTAACTAAAGGTAAGTAACTACTTGGCCAGCATGTTGACCTTTGCCCCTGACCTCCATGGTAGTGCGATCTCTGAGATACTATAATTAGTTGGGGGGTGTAGGGATGCAGCCCCCCACATAGAGGGGTATGGGAAGTGAAGCCCCCCCATTTAGGTGTGTTTTCTTTGCTTCTGTTTCAGTTTGTTTGTCAGGTTGGCCAATGGGTTACTTACCTTTAGTTAAACATCAGTGGTCTGAGCAGTGTGTTGTGGACTTTTGGTGTTCTCAGCTCGATGTTATGAAAGTCGGGTATGTGGGATTTAGTTTATATGAAGTAGACCCATATATATATATATATATATATATATATATATATATATATATATATATATACATACATACACACACACACACACACACACACACACACACACACACACACACACACACACACATATATATATATATATATTTATATATTTATAGACATGCCCACTTATACATCACTTCAAATGCTCAGTGTTCAACATCTACTAATGCATAAGTATCTTTTCTACTGTAATAGTGGCATTTATCTTGTATCAGTATAATCTAATTAACAAATGAAAGTGTATTTGTTAATATATATTACTTAATGTCTGTTCATGAATATTGCTGAATGTCTGTTTATAAACGCTTGTAATATATTGGAGCTCCTCTACCTGGGCCACTGCTGAAATGTTTTTTTTTTTACTAAACCCAGTAAGACAAACCCAATAAACAAAAACAAAATAAATAAAGAAAATACACTGCCACCATTGGGAGGAGCTTTGTTAAACTGGAATTTTCAGCATGTACTTTATGTGCAAATGTCAAGAAAGGCTGAAAGCTTGTTCGAATGACTAGAAAATACTGTTAGATGTGTGACAAAAAGAGATATTGCCAGCACAGCTATCTGGAATTTTGTAAATAATTATATGCCATTGGTGAATATCGAAATGATTTAAATAAGATGCTTGTGTTACAAATGTATTAGAACTACATGTCATGTCTATATCAAACTGCTTGTACAGATGTGTATGTTCAAAAGGTATTTGTAAAGTGCTGTGTTTGAAATGTAACCACAGTGTGCCCTACTGGAAGAGAATAGAATTGTACATGCACTATTGTAACTGTTTAAATGTATATATTTTAACAGTAGAAACTGGAATACAGGAGGTTAACCTCAGTCCAGCAAACTTTAGAAAATATCTGAAATTAAATTACTTTATAGGCTATGCAATAAAAGAGGCTATCTCTCAGGTTTTCAATGCAACTAGAGACACAGAGTCTGTACTAGGAAGCTTTCTGTGTTGTCCTTGGAGTAAACCAATTGCTACTTTTGAAGCATGAAGGAATGCAATTGTTTTATGATTTCCAGCATCTCCCAAAGCTCTAAGTAAGCCCTTGTCTGTATATTTTTACAGGTAGATGCTAAATGCTGCCAGCTTCTAGCAATGGGAGTTTCAGCCTGGGAACTAGAAGTCAGATGACCAGAAATTATGTCATTCTGCAAGCTATCCTAGCTGTAATATTTTAGTTATTAATTTGAGAAATCTCTTAGTGAGACAGAGCATTCAGCATTATGTCTTGGACCTGACAACAAAAATAATAAGATCCATTCACCACACATATGCCTTGCTCTAATAATAAGTTACTAGGGAATAGTATAATTCTCTTAGATTCAGTCAGTAATATAGTAAAGCTTAGTTTAGATGTTTTTCTTTATTTGTGTGAGCCTGTACTGCAGTCTTATTTTAAATATTTCCTGTGGTTTTGAGCTCTGATGTCGCTGTGAATATATATTTAGTATTGTCTTGTTCTTTTATTATATATTATTAAATATATTTAAACCTTTCATTGTGGCTGATCTGTGTAGAGATATTTAAGTTTTGAGAGTGCTTGCATATTTATTTGGTAACACTATGTGGGCCACTCCTAACAGCCTTACTCTTGGTCAAACTTCCATTTGTATTAATATTAATATTACACAGTAAGATTGGACACCCTTTGTTAAGGGCCTTAAAGTAGCTCATACGGAGTGACTGGTGTCGGTGAAAACTACCTTATAGTCTGGGTAGAAGGGGCTATAGCTAGTAAACCTGTACTAGCCTTTCCCAGGTGTGTCTGTGTGTGCAAATCAAAATCTGAAAGATTTTGTGTGTGTGTGTGTGTGTGTGTGTGTGTGTGTGTGTGTGTGTGTGTGTGTGTGTGTGTGTGTGTGTGAGCTACGTGGGCAGGGACATGAAGCACTGGTTGGACAGAGAGAGTGTTGGAGGACTTGTCTTGGAACCCTAGTTAAAGGACTCAACTTTATATCTGAGCCAGTCGGGAATCTTACTGGAGATCCGGAGAAAGGTAGAGGAACTGGTCCCAGACTGACTGTGGTCTCTGTGTGCTCTTAAAGGAAATTGCAGCTGATGCATAAAGATGCGTCTGGGAATACTGTGTGTGTACCTGTTAACTTCCCAGTGAATGTCCCCCACTGGTGCCAGTGGTGAGGATTGAGGCTCCTTGATTACTGGTCCAGTGGTGGGTTGTCACAGGAAGTATTTCTTGACTGCAAGATTCATCCTCTCCTAAAATGTAGCGGCTTGGTTTATAGGATTATTGAAGCACTGAACCAAATTCTGGAAATTATTAATAATTAGTGGTGTTTTTTTCCTTAAAGGGGTCAATGGAAACTGGATGTGCTAAATCAAATAGTTTGCTCTGTTTTCCTCACCTTTCTGTCATTCTGAAATGATCCAGTTCAAGTTTCCCTGTTTGTCATGTTGAAATGAAGTGACATGCATTTCTATTTAAAATGATGTAATGAAGCACTTTGCCACTGCCTGACAAGATCTCATATCATGATATGAGTATGAATAAAAACTGCATTACACTGTGGAAGGTATATAAACTTGTACCCTAACTGCGCTGTCAGTATTGCAGAAAATGAGAGGTTATCAGCAGTACATATATCTTGCATGCATGTGTCTGTTTTGAAACGTATATGTGGAGGTATTAGCAGTTATAAACTAAGTTCTGGCTAGCATGTCTTTGGCATAATACTTGTAGCAGTGGCAATATCACCTGAATGATTGTTATAGCCTGATAGGGTTCAGCTATGTGAGTTCAGCGTATTAAGATCTGTCCAAGTGTGGTTCTACTAAATTACCTTAAAGCCCTACAAATAAATGTTGCATAAAAGAGAAATTAAATATGTAAATAATGGATTTCAGTTTGCCTTAAATTACCTTTGAGAAGGAAAGTGCTAAGCTCATATTGTTTTTTTTTTCAGGGGCTGTTGCAGTAATTGCAGTCTTACATCTTATTTCTGTAGAGAACAGACGGTATTAGTTTCAGTAAGCTGACTTACACTAGATGGTGATAAAGGTAAATGGGTATCTTTTAAAAAGCAAAAATATAATTCCTGGATCTATTAGTTCCTATTTAACTTGGTTAGATGCACCTACTACAGTTGAGATTTGTCCCCATGGATAATCACCACTTAGATTACCAGTATCTTATAGCATGGTGTTGTCTGACCACTGATGTCAAGTGGAGGTTTCACACTTTGCCACTACAGGAGTCTGGTCTTATTTTCCTGCCACTGTGGGATGACAGATTCTCTTATTATATGACAAGGTACCTGCTGCCATTGATATTCACAATGTGAAAAGCTGTGCCAGGATTCTCAGCTTCACGACACTTGCACACCTGATCATTCTTTTACTGGCAGACAGTCAATAGGGTATACATGGCAAGTGAATATCCATGGTCCTTCACTAATAAATACCAATTCATTAGTTGTTAAATTATACCATTTTAAATGTGGGAACACCTAGGGCCACTTCTGGGAACACCTAGGGCCACTTCTTTCTGTCAAGCCTTGACATAGTGATATTTAACACTCAAGAAGATATTTCTGAGTTTGCATTTTACCTTTGTAACATTTCTAGACCCAACTCCACTGAGAACACCTGGATATAATAAGATAGGACTTGAGAAGACAGTTCCTGCTGGACCAACAAAGCTTTTTTATTTTTATTTTTTTATTTTTTAGAGTGATTGCATAGTAAAACCATAATCCAGCCACTCTTTCAGTACAATCTACCCTTGTTGGTTAATTAGAATTACCTCAAGGCATAACAACTCAAATTCTTTCATATTAAAGCCCAAACATGCCCTTGGGTCCTTAGAGGGCATAGTTCATTTGAGGAGCAAGTCCATCTTAGACTTATAGAATTTGTATCCTGTAGTTTCAACAAACTAATGCAACACTCAACATACTTCATAGATGGAGGATATTGACATGACAAGTATACAATATCATCAGCAAACAGACTTTGAGTAGCTCTGATCCCTTGACAGTAATCCCCATACTTCCATCTGATGCTTGATTCTGATGGCCATGGGTTTGCAGTATAAAGCAAAGAGCATTAGGGAAAATGAGCACCCGTGATGAGTGCCTGAGCCCAGCAGAAATAGTGATTTATTAAAACCATCCAATTTATATTGCATTTTAATCTATTATGTATGTACTGCATTTGCAGGCCATATCTCACAGTGAAATAAAAACATGTAAGGCCCACCATCAGAAAGCCTGAAATCCACCGTATCAAACATCTGATATAAATTCTGTACTACCAAGCCCACCGGTGCTGCCTGGCTCTTAACTCCTCCAAAAGTAGATGTAATTTCCTGATTACTTCCCTCTTTTTTTTCTCCCCTCAGCTGACCATTAGCTGTTAGCAGCTCTTCTCCACATTCAGTGGTTCTACTGATCATACCTTAGCCTTTCTTGGGTTCAACTCGGCCCATGTCCAAGACTATTGAGAAGATGGAGCATGCTGTTGAAGCATTATAATGCCACTGGGAAGAGTACCCTAACTCCCCTTTACCTCAAAGTACCTTTGTGAGCACCACCACAATCACTGCTTTCGGGAGGTGCATGCATAACCTCCTGACTAAGTGGCACACCACCTCTGCAGCATGGAGTTCATTACTGCAGCACGGAGCTCATTATTGCAGTGAGCCAAAGCTGCCTCCCTGGATGGGTGAGCTAATGTCAGCTGCTCACTCCTATCCTTCCCCTGTGGTCCCTCCACTGCTCTAGACACAGGTAATCTTGGCCATAGTAAGGTTTTTTTTTTCTCTCCTCTGTGCCAGAGGGCCACACTTATTACATCCTGTTTGCTTGAAATACCTTATCTGGAGAATCACTTGCCTGAACCTAACAGCCAGTACCTTAACAGAAATGCTTTAGTTTGTGTTTAGCTTTGCAGCTGAGTAACAGGATTGCAGTTTTGTGTATTTAGCCTTCTTAAGGACAAAAATCAAGACAATGTAATCCTATAAGGAGGCAAAAGGACAGCTGCTAATAGCTCATTGAACATTTTGTGAAATAAGAGTATGTTCCATGCCCTACATAACCTATAAAACTCCATTATATGGAGGTTGTTGCATCTTCTTCTCAACTTTACCTTATCTTTAGAGGTTTGTATAAACCTAGTTGATAGGATCCAGCTTAGGATTACCACCTGTCCCACTTTGCGAGGGACAGTCCCTCTTTGGGAATTTGTGTCCTGTAAAAAAATTGTAAAAATGACAAATGTCCTGAGATTTTAGGGCAAAATTATTTCCTATATTTTATGTAATAGTTGCATAAAATAGTTATTCTGTATCTGAAACACCTAAATGTTATAAGAAACAGAATAAGCAACTAAAATGCTACAAAACTAAGATTTTTATTTAGGCAAACAAATGAAGTTCTGTCCTTTGTAATGGCTGTGGGTATGTTTTGGGCTGCAAAATGTGATGTTTATACCACAATTGCCCCACTTTGGGCATTTGAAAAGGTGGCAACCCTAATCCAGCTGTGTGGGCACTAGCTGCTGGAAAAGGTGTACTGATCGGGAATATTAGCAGGTTGGTGTACATTTAGATTCTGGTAATGAGTAGTAAAACATTTATCTCACACTTGTGCTACATTTCTTTTTAGGTGCAGGGGGAAGTGACAGCAGCTATATTTTTGTTTACTGTTTCCTTTGTAATATGTTTCAAAAGCCTCTTTGCCTGCATATGGTGTGGCTGATAGGCTATATTCTAGTATGCTTTCAAGGTAGCCCATACCACTTGCTTCAAAATTACCTGTATTTCATGTTTCTCTCTCCTTAGTGGAATCCTAAGGGGAACTCGTCCTTGGACAGTAAATGCTGCAGATACAAATTGCTACAACTTGTGCCATACAAACACACCTGAGTGAAACATACAAACGATTAATGAAGCCCAGTTACTTAAACAACTAGCCGGATACACCTGAGGAAGTGAAGATAAACACCCTTACTCCTCCTCATGTCATCTGCAGACTACTGCTGGTCTTGACATCTAATGCCAAGTTTAATTTACTGATTTGTGGTGGTCACATACTGTTAACCCTTCCCTATTCCCACCCCCAGAGCAGGAAACCTCTCTTCACTATCTTCATCCTTTGCTGTGTACCACCTGTTTTCTTTTCTACACTACCCCCCCTTTTCTTCCATCTTTTTTCCATTATTCTGATGCTTATATCTTTGATCTGCTTTCTTTGTATTTAGGTTTTATCCACATCCTTTCTGTCTTACAGCACTATTGCTGCATAAGTTACATCACATTCATTTCTTGATTTTTGTTTTGTTTCATCTCATTCACTTTTTCACAATTTGTAACTATTATCCTACTGATCTCTATCTCATTTAACACTTTTGATTACTGTAACTAGGTCCTGGCTGAGAAAGAGCCCAAGTGGTCTACTTCACCCGTGTACCCAACTAAATAAGCAAATAAATAAATAATGAGGTCACCTTTGATAGCAGGAGGCATGATCTAAAAACATTACGGCATGAGCAAATGTTAAATGTTCTTGTTGAAGTAAACTGTATATATATTACTTCTTTGCTTTAGACTTTTACATAAATCTATGAAGTCCATGTCTTACAAATCCCTAAAACAGTCTCCCATAATCTTCTTAGAGCAACTGCTCCTTTTACCAAACAATTTAGAGCAGAATTTATTGGAGTAATTCTGTCTCAGACAGAAGTAATTCTGTAGGCCTAAAGCACAACCTCTGCCCAGGACATCCAGGCAAGAGCAACATTAGAATTTGTGGGATTAAGACCAAGGTCCTGACATTAGTCAAGAAGGATTCCCCATCCTGATGCCTATGAAGCAGCAATATCACCAAGAATTGTCATTGTTTTTCTTTTCACTTATTTGTTGACTGGGTAAACTCACGGGACAAATTCCCCTTTTCAGGGTCAAGTCCTAAAGTCACACAGTAGGCAAAATGGCAGTGTAAGGAATTAAACCCAGCACCCTGGACAGAAGAAGCAGCTCACTGACAGTTCAGAGCTTTAGTTCTCTGCACTAACTGCCAGACCAGACCATTTTTCAATAACAGGGGTTAAGAAAGAGAAAGGTCAGGAAGACATACCATTAAGTGCAATGCTGAAAATGGTTTAGCATATGGTTGATGCTGTTAAGACATAGTATGGTGGACTGGGGACTCTAATTTGCCTGTAGGTGTGAGCACACTCATGTGAGATATGGAAGAAAGATATGACAACCTGCTTTTGTTTCCCCTTTGTTTTGAAAACTCCACTCATAACGGGGTAACTCTAGGAGTTGGATGCGATGTAAGTGAATGAACGAGTGAGCAAATATTTAACTACAGAAGTGGTGCTTATCCTGCTCAGGGTTACACAGTTTGCATGCAGAAACTGAAAGACTCAAACCCATCACAACAGAATGAACCTCTTTAGCAACTTCTTGTCATAACCCTTTGCATTACAATGCCAGCTATCTCATTCTACCTAGATTTGCAACAAATGAACAGTTTATTCAGATGTTAGTGCAACCTACAGACATATTATCCTGTCATCATTTCTACAGGTGTGCCTCCAAAATACGTTATTAGCCCAGTTCTAAATCTTTATTAATGTATTTTATTATACTTTTCCAAATCAAAGATCACATTATTCTGCTCATGATCTGGCTACATAGTCCTCTGAGAGATGCCTGATTATCATTTGCGATGTACTCAAACAAAATTTGGTTAAGTTAGAGTGGTGATTCACAGATTGAGAGACATATTATGAAAACTTCAAAAATGTTGAGGCATTGCTGTTCTCTACCCACAAAAGATGGTGAAGCAAAGCAAGCTGAAGCATCACTTCCCTTTGGGAGGGACTTTGAATAGAACACAGAAACGTGCAGGATCCTCATCCTTTCCATATAATTTGACGGTGCTATCAAAAATGAATCCTTGGCTGAGGACTTGCCACAGTAAAATAGTCACAAAACTGTCAGAATTTAAGAGCAATTACAGGGACATATATACTAACTCTAGAACTGCTGTATCTTGGAGTAGTCCCACTCTTCTGAGGTACAGTAAGCACCTAAGTAGTTAGTAAATAGCAAGAGTGTGGAGCTGCAGCCATCCTACATTAGGGGAGGGGGCTTTTCCCTTTTGCAGAAATGCTTTGAAACTTTCAAGGTTTCTCTTACTTGTGTTAAATGGCATTTCAATTTTTGTAGTTTCAGGGCTCTCATTATCAAGTCTGAAACTTCATATAGTAAAGTTATGTTATTACCCACCTTAGAATATGCACTACTTGTAGTTACTGGTACCAAAATCACTATGACATAATAAAACGGTACTTACGTATTATCGCAACCGGATTTTTAACCTTCTGTAAATCATATAGTTTCCTACAAAACAGTTTATGTGTAAGTAAAATGGGGGTGTGCAAACTCCCAATTACTGTTTTTTTTTTCTCAATGGTTTGTGAAAGACATACAGGAATAAACAAGGCAAGCAGGAAGTTGTCCACCAACTGAAAACGGACATCTGGCATCAATCGCGTGTTGTACAACAGACACCGTTGAACCGTGATGTGTCCTAAAATTAGCCAGATAACCTAACCAGTGTAAAAGCAAATTTATGTGTTTTACTTCTTTCTTGTACTTTTTAATTCATATTTCTACGTCGACCATCATTCACAGGACTTCGAAGAAACAGAAGAAACTGACTGTAAAAGTGAAGGAAAATGTCAACAGACTTGCAGGCAAGCTGCTTCCATTTCGCTGTAAGTGTTTTCATCCCTGAACTATAGGATGCCACCAATAACACAAAACCAACTCGCTGCTGGCTTTGTGTAAAAGGAAGGAATGCTGAGATGAAAATCACAGACACTCATGGTCATGGAAATGCTTTCGGTAAACTCTTTTTTGTAAAGCTTTCAAGTGTGTTTACAAAGTTTTACAAAGAAAGGTAGTTTACCGAATGCATTTCAGTGAGTGTCTGTGTTTCTTCTCAGCATTCCTTCCTTACAGTGAAAGTATACCTTTTGTCAGTAGCACAGCACCCCTGACAGTTTGAAGTGTGCGTGTGTAATGCACACAAAACACGAAGAAGAACTGCACATTTGTTTGCCTTCCTGAATGTAATCCAAAATGACATTTCTTTAGTAAGGCTGTCAAATAACATTTCACTGTTTCCCGCACTCAGTTTCACTCCAGCATGCAAATTTCGCAACCGCGAAAATCTGGTTGCGATAATACGTAAGTACCAATAAAACAAATGCATGTAGTAGTGAACTGAGTCTTTAAGTTGTTGGCCGATACTCCTAAAAACGAATACTGCCACTACACCCTGGCACAGGAAAAGTGAACAGGCAGCATTGTGAGAAACACTGCCCATGCTTAACCATTTCAGTAAGGCTGAAGGTCAAGATTTACTCTTTAAAGGACAACTGCATCCTAAACAAACCACTTTTTCCATGTCAAGAATGATCCTTATATTGACACATATTAAAAAGCATGGCATTTATTTTCATCTTTTTGTGGTATTTCTGTTATTCAGCCTTCTGAGTGCATAATATAGAGGCTTGTGATGGGGTCTCCTATCATAACCTGATTACTGTGTTTGAGACAGGGATACCAAGAAATTCACCTGAACAGTGAAGCTGGAGAGATGAATCTTGGCATCCACATTGAAAACACATAACTGAGGGTTATAATTGAAGACCTGATAATAATTCTTTGTAGTGCATGGAGTTTTATCTGCTCCATGCACTACTAGTTACGGTAAAAAAGAAGGAAAAAAGCACTTTACTTTTCCAAGCCGTAAAGCACGTAACAAGTTCTGTCACAAGAGCAGTGCAACACAGTCCCTTACATTTACACTTACCTTGCCATGCCTTGAAACTATCCAGATTTTCACAGACTCCAGATGTTTGCCTCATTTGTTTGGTCTGTTCCTTATAAAGTCCATGGTTTTCTGACAAATCACAGAGGACTAAAGTCACTGAATAACAGCATACATTTGAGTATCAGAGTTTGTATCCTTCAGAGAAAATGCAGGCAAACACCCTGTTATTCTAGCTACTTTCTAAGTTTGTAAGAGGAAGGGACACCTTATCAGTATGGACAGCAAGTAAAACTAAATCTTTTATTCTATCACTGTTATTTGCTGGTGCGTGCTGGCAGATTTTTCAGTGTAGTGCTAGACCCAACCTTAACAACTTAAGCATGGGGTGCTTAACATTTTTTTAAGTTTGGGTTTTGAGCCACTGTAGTGCTTAACTGATTTCCGAATGATGGAGTGTGAAGAGTGAGCTCCAGGTACTACGTGATAGATTTGGATGGAATCTCATGACATTTTATTCAGAAATGTATTTTCCTGGGTCTTATATCACTTGTCACATTTGAAGTTTTTGATCCCTGAAAAGTCTACACAGTAAGGCATTTACATCCTTCATTCTTTTCCATTATGACCATAAACTTACGGAGCCTGTGGGCATTCACAGCTCATTTTTATTGTGTGTTGTCATTTACATATGCTTTGTCTTCATTCTTTTGGGGCTGTAAATCTGCTGAATTCACACCTGATTACCTGTGCAGTTGCAGAGATAAAACACAAATTCAGTGATAGAAACAGAGACTGAATGAAGAGGACCCTCTATAGCAGATTCTTAGTTTTTTTTAACTCTGATTTAAGCACTGTCTGTAGCTGAAGAAATTACTCATTGCAGTATGTTCTAAACATGATAAAGAACACAAACCAATAATGTCATTTGAAGAAAGTTTTAGATACCCTGCTAAGATATGCTGAAAGTAAATAACTTTGAGTAAAGTCATTGTAAATAAATGCAAAGAAGCTCTTCTGTGACAGAGCTGGTAATCTCTTGAAAGAAATGTTTAATTTGGGAAAGAAAAAGCTTACCCCAAAACAAAACACAATCATGTCACTGTCTGTTGCATTACATCTTTCTAGGTTAGAACTAAACAAATATGAATAATTGCTAACAAAGATGCAACATTTCTAACAATAGTGCTGCAGTAATGTAGCATAGAAGAGGTCATCAAGAAGAAATTAAAAAAAAAGAAACGTTACAGTTTCTGACTACAGTGGTCTTTGAGAACCTTAACTTCCTTGCCATTCATAATTGTACTAGTTTCACTTACAGAACACAATATCAACAAGGTACCTATGGATCCCAAACATGTAATTTCCTTCCTATTGGGACACCTTTTTGGATAACTCTCTGGATAGTCTTCTGAACAACTCAACTGCACAATGGCTCAGTGTTTAAGATCTTTGGCTCACAGCTCTAAGCTCCAGGTTTTGATCTTGATCTCTGGCCATTGTCTAAACTTTGCATTTTGTCTTCATGTCTGTGTGGGTTTTCTGTTGATAATCCATTTTCCTCCCACCTCTAAAGCAAATGCTAGTTGACTGGTTATTCTAAAGTGTCTGTCTGTCTACCTGCCTATCTGTTTAGCATTCTAGTATTTGTCCTTTTCCTTTTACTCTTGTGGCCTGAGCTCCTGAGCTGTGGCTTTAAAGGTCCCATGATGACCATTTCATGTACTCACTTAACAAATGAGCAAATGCAAAGTGTGTCCCTTCATTGTTTAGATTTGTACTAAAATCTTTTACATCCACTGTAGTCCCTTGCAACTGTTTCTGAATGTGGCCCTGAATCAATGGCACACTCCAGCTTATATAAGCTATGCAGGCCTCAGTAGCATTTCAATGTAATTCTTTATTGTACTACCACTGTATGTATATAGCTGCATGAGTTCAAAGCATTTTCTCTCTGCAACTAATACATTATTCTTTTTTGTCCTTATTCTCCAGTACCTGATGACCACTAATCCCCTCCTCTTCATAGGTCATGTGTGGGTTTTCTTCCTCTGAGGTAACCAAGTTCAATAATGTTCCTATTCATTTATTCCTTTCTTTGTACCAGGATGAGGCTAAGAGCAATTAGGGGAGACAGGGATCAACCAGACAGCCATATTAGTAATTTTGCTATTATTTCCTGATATAAATATTCCAAAGACATGCATCTGGAGCATTTCTCCCTGGGCCTCAAATGAAAATGGGCTCTGTCCCGGTCAAACTTTCTTGTAAACAAATGTTTAACAAATGAATAAATAAATAAATACACATCACCATGCCAGTTGATAAGAAACCACCATAATACCGTTCCTCAAACATACTTCCATTTGTACAATGCTTAGCCCTGGCTACAATGTATGTTACTTGCCATGAGCATCTGTGTCATGCCTCTTTATAGTATCATAGTAGAAATGAAGATAACAGCTAAGGGCCATTTTAAACCTAACCAAGTCAGTACATCAGTCAGCCTAGCTGCCCCTCCCCATTCTGGATGAGCCATTGTCAGCCACTCAGTTCAACTTTCCCTGTCTGCCTTCTCCCCTTGGGCCATGGAATCAGTTGGTTCTTGCTTCCTGTTATAATGATTTTTTTTGCTTTATACATGATGTAGTATATATATAAAATGGGGTATGGTCCAGTGCAACTTTATTAAAACAAAATAACATCAAAATAAAGTACATATTTATTATATGGGAAGCCCCACATGAAGTCCATCTTAAGAAAGTCACACACTCCAATTTCAGTTTCAAGCTTTCTTATCATCTATAAATAGGCAGGCAAACTGTCAATAATCTCATCTTTACAATTTGGCTTGGAACATAATGCTAGCATGATTTTGCTTCAACATTCTGTCCCCAGGCATTAGAACATAAAGCACCTCAGCCAATAAACCTTATAATCCTAGAAGGCCGCTTGACTTTCCTTCTTGATAGCTAACAAACTGCTAGTCATAGCCTCCCTCTAGAATATGACCTGCTGATGAATGACTTTATAATCCTGTGGCTATTGCTACTCTGCAGTTGGAAGATATTTCCTTGCATCATTTCCAGTAAGGTCTCCTGGAGATTGACCATGCCCTGGCAGCTACACTATTTGAGGACAGTAAGAGATAGTGAAGTGCACTTATTGATGTGCTATTAAGTCCTTTAATCTTTTGCTTCTACTACATCTCCATACACAAATCACTGTATGCCTAGACATGCCCATCATCGCCAAGCTACAGATGTTTCCTTTCCCAACCCTAACCTACCAGAAAAGCCTGAAGTCATTGTTGCATTATTCAGTATCTTATAGGCACTCAAAGGGAGATTTATGCCTTAGCTTCCATGCCATTAGGAACCCAGTAGTCCTGGATCTCTTCCATCTCCACAAATCAAATAGTTCCACAAAGTGGTCCTGGGTCACTTGTATTACCACACACCAAAAAATCCCACAACCACCAGAACCAGGATATAAATCTTCATTGCCAAATAAATAAAACACAATGGGGAGATAGGTTCATTATGCAGTGCCTTTCCCACTTTGGAAATAGACTCCCATGGCCATTCAAGCAGTGTGATACACTAACTTCCTTTAAATGGGAATTGGTTGATTAGATGGGTATTCATAAACTCACCCTGGCTTGACTGTCCTAGGCCACTTCAAAAAATGATGTATGGCATAAGGGTGGGTACTGGCAAGGTGTAAGAGTTTGCAAGACTCAGTTACCTTGTATTTCCTATGACCCTATGGTTTGGAGTACCAACTCATCCTTTTTATGCACACAGAAGGCTGGACTTGCAATGTGCAATCCAAGTTCTCTTCCTTACAATATCCTTTATGTCGTTTCATTCTATAGGATTAACAAATTCTGGAGCTCTGGAATTTGTCTTTGGAACCTTTGAAGAAAATAGTGCATCAGAGCCTCATGTCATTTTTCAGGTGTCTAGAGAGAGACAGGTTATAGCTACGGATTCTGTTCTGTAAAGCCACCACTTTTTTAGCAGGGGGCATTATTCTCTTGTAACATATATAAGTTTCTGTATAATATTTATTTTATTTTACACTTCTGGTACTTTGCAGCACATCACATTTTTGGATTGCTTCTCCTCCTTCTGTAATTTATTATTTCCAAGGCCTCATTATTGATTTCAGAAATGAAGGCCATCATTTCAGGCAGAAATTATTCTGAGCCTGATTCACCTGCTGGGATAACACTTAAACCTGGCTTTGATCCATCCCGCCTAATTAGAATGGTGATTTTTTTACAGGCAAATATCTAATTATTATTATTTTGATTTTCCAACAAGAACAATGCAAGACTGACTCCAAACTCCACATATTAAATCAATGCCATACCTGCAGAAGATGTGGGTAGCATTCATACTCTGCTTTAGTTATTCATGGTTATTTTCTATTTTCCTGTAGAATATCTATGTTTATGTTTAAACTCATGCATTAATTTTAGCAAAAGTAGAAGTCTTAGATTGCTCTTGGTATCCAGGGATGTAGAAAACATATGCATATTGATTTTTCAAATAGTTTTATAAAGGACAGTAGTGGAGCAGTAGATGTAATATGACAGTGAGACTGAGGCTTTACTTTTGTAGAAAATTTGCATTAAGTTAGAGGCAATATTTTTTCATTTATATTATGGTTAAATAATAAT
Source organism: Protopterus annectens (assembly GCF_019279795.1). Classification (NCBI taxonomy): domain Eukaryota; kingdom Metazoa; phylum Chordata; order Ceratodontiformes; family Protopteridae; genus Protopterus; species Protopterus annectens. Next base: position 1,814,557,506 of record NC_056728.1, on the reverse strand, counting down.
TTGTAAGGACAGCATTTCTGATCCAAGACAAAGCAGTTTTAGTGGAATTTTGTCAGCTAGAGGTGAACCATATGGTTTAAGTAAAAAAGGAAACCAATTTGGTGGTCCCCTGCCATAAACAAAGGCTACAACAGAAGGAAGAAACTGTTGCAAAAGACAGTAAAATCCCATGAGTGGAGGAGTTCCCTGGTCAGCCTCAGTAAGAAGCTGAGATCTCTTATCACCACTGATTCTAGGGACACCCACAAAGCATTCTATAGCTATGTCAAGAATCTCAATAGCAACACCCAGATCTGCTCTGAGTTACAGCACAACGGCACAAAAATTACAGAACCAACTGATATTGCCAACATCCTGGCAGATAGGTTCAGTGCTAACTTTAGCCCCCTCTAACCCCCCTAAAGGGCCCATATCTATACAGGAAGAATGCAGAGTCCCTGTAATCACAACTACACAGGTAAAAGCTGCATTCTCTAAAGCCAAAACACAGCATCCATGGGACCGGACAACATCCCAGGCTGTGTTTTACACGAACTTCAGAACAAACTGGCTTCCCACCTATGCACCATGTTCAATCATAGTCTCACATCAGGCTTTGTGCCCACTGAATGGCACACAGCAACAGTTATCCCACTCCACAAAGGGGGAGCCACCACTGATCCCGGGAACTATTGCCCTATTAGTCTGATGAGCCTGGTCTGTAAGACCATGGAACGTATCATCATGGATCTCATAAACAAATACATTGGTAACCTCAAAACTCTGGACCCCACCAAGTTCAGGTTTGTGAAAGGCAGATCATACCTCCTGAACTTGATCGACTTCTTTGAGGCTGTCACCAAAGCCGTAGATGAGGGTAAGGTGGTTCACACAACCTATCTTGACCTCGCCAAGGTTTTCAACACCATCCCTCATTCTGGAATTATAGCTAAACTTACTAAACTAGGTATAAATCCCTACATCACAAGATGGGTTGCCAATTAGCTCACTAACAGAACCCACACCGTAAAAGTTGCAGACTCCAAATCTGACTTCAAACCAGTGACAAGTGGAGTACCACAGGGTTCAGTCCTGGGACCTCTCCTGTTTGGTATCTACTTCTCTGAAGTACAGGCTAACACAGAAGGCCTTTGGCTAATGAATTCACAGATGACTGCAAACTAGGAGCCATAGTTGAGTCCCCAAATGATGTGGATATCCTACAGAAGGGCCTCACTGAGACAGATGCCTGTTGTCAGAGCCATGGCCTCAAGCTCAATGCCAAAAAGTGCATTGTCATCCCCTTTGGTAAAATCTCTGTACCCATGAACTACCACATAGATGGCAGTCTACTTAACACTGAATGTGTGATAAGAGACCTTGGGACCCAGATGGACAGTAGTCTCGCCTTTGATAATCACATCACCACAGTAGTCAGGAACTCCTTCTATGTGGCACACCTCATCACAAAAGGGCTCTCATCCAGGAAAAAAGAGGTCATTGTTCCCCTCTACTCGACACTCATTAGACCCATTATAGAGTACAATGCCCCTTTTGGAATGTACCTCATAAGACATCTGTAGCAGCTGGGAAGGCCACAGAAGTACCTCACAAAGAGGATTACTGGCCTCAAACAGATGCCCTACATTGACCGTCTCAAAAAAACTCCAGCTTTACTCTGTGGCATATTGCCTAGTCCGAGGTGATCACTGCCAAACATATAAAGCTATGTCAAACCCAGAGCTGTTGGACATGCTACACCTAAAGAAATCCCAATCCCTCTGAGCTACATGCTCTAGAGACCTTGTCACCACAATAAACAGGACATGCTGGAGGGATAGATTCCTGTCGCAGAGACTTCCCATACTCTGGAACAAGCTACCCATCTATGTCAAACAAAGTTCCGCATTAGCACTCTTCAAGAAAAATCTTGATGATTGGATGGGAAATAGGAAATACACCCCAGGGATCACATCTGTGGCTCTGCTCAACAGGGGCACAGGAAAATAACTTTCTTGGGTGGCATAAGCCAGGGAACCTTGTTGGCTAGGCTTACTTAGACCCATGGGCCGATAGCCTAGTACCTACCGAAGTACCTACCTACCTGTGAGTAAGGGTTTTACATATAACATTGTTTGTAGCTTAGTTTGTAAGGTATGGTTGTTTGTTGCACATTTACCACTTGGTTGTAGTACATGGATATATGTGGAATAGCAAGGATAAGACCTTTAATGTTTTCAGAATTCTTCTACCAGTTTTTTAATTTCTCCAAGTCTTTTGGGTTTTCAAAGCCATGAAGGGAATGGACCCCATTCTTGAGTCAAAGTATGATTAAAGTTCATAAAATTAGTATAGTTTCAGTCTTTGATGCTGGCCAGAAGTGTTCTTCACAGCACCCTCAATGTGTTCAGTAATGACTCCTTCTACAACCCATATGGTGTTACATGTATTGGTAACATATCTAAGTATGATTTTAAATGATTTTGTATAAGACTTGTTGTTCCTACTACTACTGAAACTGTCTGGGTATCTTTCTTCCACACTGCCCTCATTTCTGCCTGCAACTCCTAGTATTTTATGAGTTTGTGTCTCTCAGTATGTAAGACACTGTAGTCACTGGGTGTAACAATTCCAATGCTCAATGCTACTTTTGTCTTCTTTTCATGGACTACTGTACAGTGGATATAAAAAGTTTACACACCCCTGGTAAAATGCCAGGTTTTTGTGGTATAAAAAAATGAGACCACAATAAATCATTTCAAAACTTTTACCACCTTTAATGTGACCTATAACCTGTACAATTCAATTGACAAATCTGTTAGGGGAAAAATATAAAAAAATAAAAACGTACAATATGCTGGTCGCATAAGTGTGCACACCCTTAAACTTATACTTTGTTGTGTGTGCACACCCTTAAACTAATACTTTGTTGAAGAACATTTTTATTTAATTACAGCATTCGGTCTTCTTGGAACTTGCAATACCTTTTGGGGCCAATCATTCAGTCCAAAACTATAAGTTAGGAGTGGAAGAGCAAATTGGTTTATAGCTTGGACTTTGTTCCTGGACGTCAACATCATTTCCAGTATTAGTTTTATTTTTCTAAAATATTCCTTACTAAGTTTTATTCACATTTGTTCATATTTTGTTGTTGATCCTTCATAAATTCCCAAATATTTATACACTCCCTCTTGCTCAAGTTCTTTTATATCACATTCCTGTCCCAAGCTGATGTTTTCTTGGTGCTGTAGCTTTCCTGCTTTAAAGGTTGCTACCACTATGTGAAATGATTGATTATATAGTATATTTGAGTTGATTGACTTTCCTGGCAACTGGTGTTTTTGAGGCCCAGTTAGAAGGGAGTAGGATTTGCTACTGGAGTTTAATGTTGACTTATAAAGTAATTTTATTTAGTTTTGTATTTGTAGTTATTTCTTGCTGCACAAAAATGCTAAAATCTGTATATAGGCTGTCATTTTGGTACATTTTTTCCATGGTGACTATGAAACATTGCTTGGCATCTATTAGCAATGACCTTGGTATATTTTATAGGTACGAACCTTGTTGAACACACAGAGATTATTATAACTATGATTTTTAAGAGCGTTGTACTAAAGAAATGGGCTGCATCTTATCATGAATATTCCTATGGCTGGTCCATACTGGAGACCAGAGAATCCATGGGATCACTGGCTGCATCTTATCATGAATATTCCTATGGCTGGTCCATACTGGAGACCAGAGAACCCATGGGATCACTGGCTGCATCTTATCATGAATATTCCTATGACTGTTCCATACTGGAGACCAGAGAACCCATGGGATCACTGGCTGCATCTTATCATGAATATTCCTATAGCTGGTGCATACTGGAGACCATAGAACCCATGGGATCACTGGCTGCATCTTATCATGAATATTCCTATAGCTGGTCCATACTGGAGACCATAGAACCCATGGGATCACTGGCTGCATCTTATCATGAATATTCCTATAGCTGGTGCATACTGGAGACCAGAGAACCCATGGGATCACTGGCTGCATCTTATCATGAATATTCCTATGGCTGGTCCATACTGGAGACCAGAGAACCCATGGGATCACTGGCTGCATCTTATCATGAATATTCCTATGGCTGGTCCATACTGGAGACCAGAGAACCCATGGGATCACTGGCTGCATCTTATCATGAATATTCCTATGGCTGGTCCATACTGGAGACCAGAGAACCCATGGGATCACTGGCTGCATCTTATCATGAATATCCCACTGGCTGGATCCATGCTGAAGACCAGAGAACCCATGAGATCACTGGCTGCATCTTATCATGAATATCCCAATGGCTGGATCCATGCTGAAGACCAGAGAACCCATGAGATCACTTGTTCAAGGGCTGTCCTGAGGTATTATGTCACTTGTAGAAATGAGTAGCATGTCCTCACTGATGCCCATTGTTTGCCAAACTATGCTTGTGTTACTTGGCATATGCAGTGTGGTTAGTTCTGCAAAAGTCCCTCTCAGTCAGCTTTTACCCTGATGTCTTGGGAATGAAAACACCAGTTGATTGATAGAAGGTCTGATGGCTGGTAGGTAGTGGGAGCAGAAGCTTCAGAAAAATATATGAACAGCCCGTGTTTTGTGGATTGGAGTGAGTAGAGGTTTACGGGCCAAGGATATATATAGGTATATGGTCACTTATAATACCAAAAAGAGTTAAGCACTATGATATTTGTTGCTGATGAAACCAGATTGTTGTCTAGTGTGGATTCTTTTTTGTTTGAGTTGCTGCAAAAATTGGTTGAGCACAGTCATTGAGATTCATAAGGAGAGGTCAGAGGTACTGATATCGATGTTTCTTAATTCTGTGGAGATGTGTTAAAATATCTGTTATGTACCTGTGTATACAGGTGCAGGAATAATGATGGCTTATGTTCTTTTTTCAGAATTATCAAATATGGCAATTTTTTACCTCCAGGAATTTGAAATGAGGAAATTTGCAAAGGAGAGATGCACTATCTGCTTCTTATGTATATGTAGGTGGCATTACTTCTTCATTGTTCATGTGAGGTTTTGGCCATGTTTTGGTCAGTACTGAGATGCCTGTTTTACTGATTGGATCTTCATATAGGCTAATTTCAGTGCAGTATTGTTGTCCATGTTTATTTATGAGGTGATGAAATTGAGAGGCTATGTATTGCTGGTCCTAGATTTGCTTGCATATCAATGCATTTTTATTAGTCCCTTTACTTTTTGCAGAAGTACTTAAGAATTCATGACTACATACTTTCTGGTACTTTTGTGATCATCATAGTAACTGTTACAGAAGTAGAGTGAGAGTGTTAGTAAGTGAAGGTTTATTATGCTTCTGGTGTATGTAGTTAATGGGTTATTTGTTAAACAGACAGGGATGAACACAATTATTACCATTAATAGATTCTAAAAAAAGTAAGGATGATTGTTTTTACTTTCTCATAGGTTGGTCTGGGGAAAAACTGTTATTTGTTCAGATGTACCAGGTGTCAGGTGTATACAATAACACAGAGTACACTTATGGCAGATATTTAAATCCACCGCTTTGATTAGTTTACAAGTAATAGTAAATAACAATAGAAGCACAGAAGTTACAGAAATTGAGAGTAGCATGCAACTATTTAGATTTAGGAAGATGTAAAGCAGCTTTGGCATAAAATATACTAGCCTCTTCCAAAGGGAAATGGCAGATGAATCATCAAAAGACTTAAACGTAGATGATCTTTGGCTCCTTATGAATCAGTATCGACAGATGAAACTTCTAGTGCAGCAAAAAGGGACATATGTGGGTGGGATTGGACAACATCTTTTATAGCTAAAGATGTCGTTAAATTGTGGGGCATCATAAAAGAGCATTTTTATAGTAACAAGATTGTCTTGGCTGATAGTATTAATGACATTAGTTATAGGTTTCTTTTATAGCAAGGGTGAGACCACAGATTCTGCCTATTTGAAAAATAAATCATAATTCAAAACAAAGCAACAGTGAATTTCAAAACCTGCATGCTGCAGCATTAAAAGTGTTTTGGTGTGAGACGCTTTCTCCCGTTGCACACCTCTGCTATATTTCTATATACAAAGTTTTAATTTGCTGTACCTTGGAAAAAGAGTGGTCTGCAATATTGCAATCCTAGCTTTAGTCTGCATCCCCCCTACATTCAAACCTGTTGCTCTCTGGTTATAAATATCACAGGTAAGGTCCTTGGAATTTCAACAGGCACCCTTTTTCAATGAAAAGTTGAGAAACAGGAAAATGAAGATGTCAAAAAAGTGATAACTTGCTGTAGCTATACTGTCTATGGCATTTACCATTAACACTTAAGGATATAAAAATATACCGTTGTACTTACGGATATGAAAAGGGAAGTGAATAAGTATTGTAAGGTTTGAGCTGAAAAGAATAACTGAGGCCTATAGTGCTGAAGCTGAATAACATGGGCAAGAAGGTCTTTTGTCAACTAAATGCTGAAATTATGTCTCAAGCCAGATGCACATACAACTAGCAAGCCATTCAGCTAACACTCATAAACAGAAATATGTTCTATTTGGGCATAAGAGACAGACTTTTTTCTGTTGATTATTTACATTTCAGTCTGCATCCCCAGCTATGTTTCCCTTGTTTTATTTTTTTTTAATTGGTTTGCAGTTTGAGACCAAAAAACTCTTCAAGAACCTCAAAGCCCTACCAGCGTATTGAGCTTTTCTTTATGTAAAGTTTTCCTTGGAATCAATCAATCAATCAATCAATCAATCAATCAATCAATCAATCAATCAATCAGTCAGTCAATCAATCAATCAAGATTTCCACTTCTTTATATTCTAGGCTCCCTTTTCTACTAGAGACAGTGTGAACTTTTGCTTGCCAGAAGGTGTTGATGTACCTGTGTTTTGAGTTTTTAAATGATAAAATTAAACATTTTTCTGAGTAGTTTCCACATCTTTCTCCCAGTTCTTGCCACTGGGAAAAGCATATGGGTTTGTGGTGATTTCTTTGTGTTTTCAGTTCTGCTTTTCCTCTAATTGCAGAACAATCTTTTGTCTGAATCTCCTGTGCTATGCTTTCCTTCCAGATTTTTTAGATTTGTCTGTTCCTGGATTTTAACTGCAGGGTTTTCAGCCACTATATTTGCGTGAGTTATATGGCCCACTGAGTGCTGACCTCCTACATACTTGAAGATGATAAGCTTTTTGCCAGACATACACATTTTATTCTGTTTAAGTTAATACTGTTTGACAATGTTGTTTTGTGGTCTGAACTGTTTTAGATCTTTTGTTTCCTAGCAGCACAGTAATGCTTTTGCTGATTAGCCATTTATTTTTAACTGTATGCTTGCTTGTTAACCAGGTCAGTGAAATCATGTTCCTGAGACCCTTTTCAACCACAAGTCTATCCATAATGGCAATGATAATTATCAAGCAACAAGCATGTTTTTATAGGAGGAGAAAAGCCGAATAACCACACAAAACTCATACAGATATAGGGAGGACATGCAAACTACATCCAGTGGTCAGCAGCAAACCTCTGATCGTGAAGATGAAAGGTGGAGAGCATACTACAAAGCAATTGTACTACCAACTGATGTGCAGATTTCTCCTATTTTGGCTTTTTCATTTTTTTTCTTTTGTGAGAGCTTCTAGCCATGTTAGATTAAACAATAGTGTAACCAAAGTCAAAAATTCAAGTTCAAATGAACTTTTGATATAACAGCAAGACAGACACCCTTCAACTCCACCTAAAAGAAATAGACAAAATGAAAAGTCAGACTTAAAGCTGAATGACTCCTGGCTACATACCCGGTCAACACCAGGCTAATTCTGCACACATCCACTCGTCATAATAAATCAAGCTACTTAATTCTCAATTAACATGCAACTTGTATACAGTGTATATTGAGACAGGCATATAGTTTGTTTTATTGCTGTTAATTAGTTTATTTATATTCTTCTTAAGGGCTGCACAATGGTGCAGTAGATAGCATTGTAGCCTTATAGCAAGAGATTCCCAGGTGTGATTCTTGGCTGGGGTGCATTCTGTGCAGAGTCTGCATGTCCTCTCTGTGTTCAGATGGCTTTCCACCAAGTGCAGTGGGTAAATTGGGCACACTAAAGTTGTCATAAGTGCAAGTGCATGGTATGGAAAAACAACTGCTGTACATTGGGTCTATATTAGAAGAGCGAAGCATCTTTCACTGACACGTAAAACCCAAAGTCTTAAAAGAGCGAAGTTACGGAAGAACGATTTTTTTTTTCCCGGGGAAAAAAAAATCACTGTTCCAAAAAAAAATTATCCAGACAAAATAAAGTGGTGGGCTTTGACTCCCACACCCCCCAATGTGGAGGGCTGTGCATACCCCCCTACTCAAATATACCAACTCTGAGATGGCACCACAGTAGAGAAAACAGCAAAGTCCCGAGAATGGCCCAGCGATTTTTTGTTTTCCCTGGGAAAAAAATTGCTGTTCCATAACTTTGCTGTTTTCAGACTTCGGGCTTTAAGTGTTGACAAAAGAGCATTCACTCTCCAAAATCTTAGTTGAACGAATGATCATGTTGCTGAAACATTTCCCACGGTAAATATCCTGTTGGCCAACATGGGGAAATTTGCCCTTTTCCCCACTATAGTGCGATCCCAGAGTTGGTATATTTAGTTACTGGGGTGTGGGGGGCATAGTCCCCCACCTGGATGGGTTGGAGATAGTGCACTGTATTTTTTGTTAAATGTTTGTCAACTGGATACTTACCTTGGGAAATGTTTTGGCAACATGATCATTCGTTCTACTCAGGTTTCAGAGATGTTGTCTCAGTGATGTCATCTTTGGGTAAGTGGTCTTTTTTTCATTTAAAGTAGACCTATATATATATATATATATATATATATATATATATATATATATATATATATATATATATATATATGGGTCTACTTCACATCATTGAAACCTGACATAACTGAATCCTGCTACATCGCACTGAAAATAGCAAAACCTCACTTATGCCAAAGACCACATCAGTGAAAACAATACCTGGGAAAGGAACCACTTGGCCAACATGCTGATGTTGTCTTTCATGTAACACAAGTTTTACTATTTTCACTTAGATGTAGCAGGATTTGATTATGTGGTGTTTTGGCGATGTGAAGTGGACCCATATATATATATATATATATATATATATATATATATATATATATATATATATATATATATATATATATATATATATATATATATATATATATATATATATATATGTATAGCTATAGATATAATGTGTGTGTGTGTGTGTAAATACATACATATATCAGGTTAAAAGGGTAAATGTTCATATGTGCAAACTCTTTTAGTGCTGTAAATAAGACCAATCTTTGTGCTTTGTTTTTTTTTTTTTTTTAAATGTTAAATGTTGTAAGATGCCATGAACTACAGTGATACTTGGGGGTAATGGAACATAAAACAATGACAGACCTTGTATTTTTAACTAATACTCTCCTCTACTTTGGGGACAGGAGAGCTGTAACTATGCTGATTGTCTCTGTACAGGATGTTCCATATGATGCCATCAACCAGAGCACACTGACTGATCACCTTAGGGAATATCATGAGCTGTATGAAGAAGTCTTGAGCTGCCTTTCAAGCTTTTGAAGTGATGTAGACTAGAATGTATTCCCTGGGATGTTTTCCACAGCAGTCATTTTAATAACAAGTGACCTTTCCCAGTTCTGAGTGCTTGCCTCAGAGTTATTTGACACACACACACACACACACACACACACACACACACACACACACACACACACACACACACACACACACACACACGCACGCGCACACCCAAGCACACACATATGTAATTATGCCCCTTTGTGCTGTTTGTGTGTGTGCATACTACATATTTAATATAAGCACACACAAAGACACACACACACACACACACACACACACAGATACATATGTATGTACTTGTATGCATAATTATATATATGTGCCTGTAGGTGTAATTATATATTATACAAATTTCATATATATATATATATATATATATATATATATATATATATATATATATATATATATATATATATATGTACACACACACACACACACACACACACACGCACATAGCCTTATATAAATAGATAGCTTTTAAGTTACTGCAGTCAGGGTTGTTGAAGACATTAAAACAGTGCATCACTGTTTTAAGAACCTATTATAAAGTCCTGCTTATGTTTTTTGCAATGTGGATGCATGGCCTTGTCATTTCTACTGCAGTTGCTTATTGAGAGAGATCTGAAATGCATCCCACAGGTTCAGAATCTGACAGCTGAATTCTTGAATGAATAGCCCAAGAGGATCACACAATGCCTGCATAGCCAGCAATGCTGGCAGTAATCTGACTGACAATATTGCATGTGTTTGTCTTTGAGTGGAGCAGTCAGTATAGTGTATTTTAATGTATAAACTTAGCAGAAATATCAGCACTGCTGATTGACAGTAGGGCAGAGCAGTAAAATTAAAAGTCATTTCATTTTTTTCTGACTGTCATTACTGAGAAATGCTGAAATATTTTAATCCACACATCTGCAGTTTATTTAATGCGCAGGGTTGGTTTATCAGATTTAATTAAATAAAAATGAAATACACCATAAAAATACTGTTAGATTAGCTGAAAGGGATTAACACAAACACAATAAATAGTGGTCAGATTGCTTTGCAATACAGTAATGAACCACAATGCGCTTGGAAAATCATTCATTGATATTAGTTCCTGCTTCTGTTTAATAGCAGACATAAAGTAGCATAACAGAAGAAAAAAAAAACTAAAATGCATATGTCTGGCCATGAATAGCTAATTCAGCAGCATCTGTAGTATTTACTTCTGAAAAGCTCTGTTGAAAGCAGTCTTTACTTAAATGGATATAATTGGTTGTTAAGATTTGCATTGCAGACACAATAATTAGCATTTTATTAAGCAGAAGAAACTAAACAATTCACAAAGGAAATAGCTGAGATTCAGAAAGGGTTGCTATGACTAGTAAGCCCTATCATGAGCAGCTAACCCATCAAAATGACCATTTCCAATTCAGAGAGAGGCCCACCGCAGTGCTTTTCCAATGTGTGAAGAATCACGACAGCATGTTGTCCTACCCGACTGTGCTTTAGGATAATAAGGCAAGCTGGGATTGTAGCTAATGATAATTTGTCATGTACTGTTCTTCAGAAATGTCTGTTGTAATCCATTTATGCTACAAAGCCATTCGGAGAATAGCTAGACTGCATAAATAAAAATGGCAGGCCATGAAAATTAACACGGCCCAACTGCAGTAATTACGCATTAAAGTGAATGGGAGATGTTGTGCTTTGGGTGCCTTTGCAAACATGATGCATTGGCAACCAGATGAGATTACCAGGGGAAGTGCTTTTAGCTCAGGTGGTAATAAAGAGTGATTTGATGATATGCAAATTAGCAGATAATGGGACCTTCTTAATGTCTCTGAATCACATTTCCTGTGATCATGTACATTAGGGGGCATTTTTATAAATGCCAGGCAATGTGTCAGAAATATCAGGTGACACCACTCAGCTAAAGATATGGGAAGTCCACGTAGCCATGTATTTATTTCAATAGGTGTATATATTATCCATTTTGGGGTTGTGAGGACCTTGTCTTGGCAAGTAATTGGTATAAAGCAAGTGCCAGTCCTAGACAGGATACCAGTGATATACATGGCACAGCCCTTCAGGCAAGCTGAGCACCATCAGTTCAAAAAATGGGCATGTCTGTGACACATGGGCAAACACTTTCACTAGCTTTTCACAGCCTTTCGGGCAATATGAGCACCATCAGTTCACCAATGTGCATGTCTGTGGGATGCGAAAGGAAACCAAAGCTTCAGGCAAAAACCTACATTCACTCAGAGAAGTTATATACTTCATTTCACACTTGGAGCATAGTAGATTAGAATTTCACTAAAGTGCTAAGCTGCTTGCCTTCATTTGATGCAACAGTTTTGCTTAACAATGACAATGTGAAGTTCATTCATTCATTCATTCATATAGGTTTCATATTCCTTCAGGCACAGGAATACATCTGTCTCTCCATTATATTTAATCTTTCAAAAAGCATGCCTATTGTAAAAATTCACGGATCAACACCAGTACCTCTGTTAGCAAAACAGCTGGATATAAGCAAATATAAGGCCCTGCTCTGCAAGTTGTGTAGTGAAGGGGATAAACAAAGGAAACAGTTTCTTTGATGGAGCATGTCCTTGTTTGAAGACATTTATGACAGATTCAGCAGATCAGTCAGGTTCCTGCAGTACTGTACGTCTTGATCTGTGCCACTAACACCATGCACTATTCACTAGCACATTGGTGGTGCAAATTATACATGAGTTCTCAATTGTCTGCATGTTCCATGGGAAGAGGAACACAGGCTAACCTATTTAGGACTGAGCAGATTACCTGAGCTCCAGGGAGGGCAGACATCATCTGTGTGAGAATGCATTTAGGCCCCAGAGTCATTGATGCTGCTTTAATCTGTTTTAATAGCAAAAAATTAGATTAGTCCTAATCTTGAAAAAACTTTACTTAATGTCATTAAGGAAATAAGTAAGACTGTATATAGTCATTTAATTTTAATTATGTATCAGGCTGCTATCTGGTCATATATCTGAAGGCTGGGTACAATGGGTAACTACAAACACTCAGTCCATGTGTTAAAGTGGTTTATTATACAGTCTCATCAAAACAAAACAGAAAACAAAATAATATTGCATTTTTAGTTTGACTTTATTTTTCTACAATGAAAATGTCGGTAATACAATTTTAATTTAAGATAAAGCTGCCATAGCAACCTGGAGAATCTTATTTGCATGCAGCATTTTCACAGGGTGACAAGTAATTATGTTGTTTTTTTTTTTACTCTGTCTTCATTCATCTGCTCCTTTAAGCCACTTAACTGAAATCGCACCCAAACCTCAGCCTTTAATATTCAAATGTTGAGACCACATGGTGGCTCTAGGCCACTTTTTTTTTTTTTGGCTCTAGACTAACTGGGTTATCTGGGCTACCTGGTCACCAGGTCTTGCAGATGGACACCAGTCCCCAGTTTGAAGAAAATGTGACTGGACCCTCCTCTCAGACAATTTTGGTAAAGGTGACTGCATAAAACTCCAGACAATACATATATATTTATATATAGATGTATTACTTTCTGTCAAATGTGCACAATGTCACTGTCTGTATGGTCAACACCACTTGGTCAACAGAAAGAGATGGTCAATATGTGCACAACATCAACAATCCCTTCTCTATGGGATTATTCCCATTCTCTGGAGAATGTGCAGCCTTTGAGTAGATATATATATAATAAGTAGGGATGGAAGTGGTGGTGTAGGGGCAGGAGGAATGGAACCATTTCTGGAGATTACATCAATGTATTGATTAAATAGGTCTGATGTGGTGTGGCTGTAGGACTGGATAAAATCTGTCTGAAAATGCTGTAAGTACTGGACATTGCTGGGATGTCACAGTTAACATGGCTCTTCAGTGTTACATGAATTGATAAAGCAGGGTACTGGTAACTATTATCAGAAAGTGAGAAAGGTCATGTGTTCCAGTTATAAAGAGATCATGATTCTCAATCCCCCCTCCAGTGAAGTCATAATCCAGGGTGCTGGAAATGAGAATTTATTCAATACAAAAGCCTCTGATCCAGGGGTTAAATGTGAAGCATTTTATGACCATAGAACAGCATGCTTGCACTGATATTGGAGCAATCATGGGAAATGCTGATATTATCTTCACATGCTCTGTGGACCTGGAGAATACATATGACTGCATATCCTAGAAATGCTTATAGGTTCATAGGTGTTTACTAGGCTAATGGCCACAAAGGCCTTTTTAAGCCTAGCCATGCATTCCAAATCTCTGACAAGTTCTGATACCCTTGATAAGTATAAGCATGGGCCTGGGAAATGAACCATTTACAGGTTACCTGTTTGCATCACAGACATAAGTGCCAAACCAGGGATGAATTTCTGGTTTCCAATCCAATTGTCCAAGTTGCACTTGGACTGGTTTAGAGAGGAACTCTGCTTCACATGGATGGGGAGGTTGTTCCATAGATGGGATAGTCTCGGGGATACATACCTATCTCTCCAGCTGGTCTTATTTATATCACAGGTAAGGTTTAAGTCTTTAGAATGGGTAATTCTGGTACTGTTTGTTTTGTGGATATGCAGGAGGTCCAAAAGAGTGGGCTCTGACAATGCCCTGATGCCAGGCATAGATCTCCCTTCAAAAGCCTGTAGGAGACAGACTACAGGGATAGGGCCTTGAGGCAGTCTGCATAGGACATATTATTTATGCCCTGTATTGTTTTAGTGAGGAAACTCTGTGGACATTCCAATTGTTGTATATGCCTGGTTAGGTACATGCAAAAGGGGGCATTGAACTCAATGATAGGTCTGATGAATGCTGAATACAGTGGAACAATGACTTCCTTAGACTTAGATGCCATACCTTTGTTTATAAGTTGCGCAACATAAAATGATTTCCTCACCACTGTAGGCACGTGATGATCAAAGGCTAAATTACTATCTATGTGTGTCCCTAAGTCCCTGACTACTGGGTCAGTTCTAAGGGGTGTGTTTTCAATATGATAGTTACCAAGGATGGATGACTTCCCAAAGGAACTCAGCACAACTGTCGTGCTGAGTTTTTTTGGTCCTTGCTTTTTTAAATTTTGTTCCTGTTCTTCTGTTACTGTTTTGCTTTCCTTTTCTTTTTAAAAACTCAGGCTTAAGGTGTTTGCCTGTTTGTTCCATACTTGAGTGTTTAAACTCAACAGTAGCATTTTTTTTTCTATTAGTTTCTCCCATTGTTCTTTTTGTTTACTTTAACCTTAAAAAAAAAAAAACAGTTTTTCCTGTTTCCTTCCAGTCTGTTTCCATAGATTCTGTTGATTTTGCTGATTTGGTGGCTCCTGGAGAACTCTGTTTAAAACTCATTTTCTGGTTTTTCCCAGCTACTAGTACAGCTTTTACGGCTTTGGTGAGCTGGAGTTCACTCAGCACTCTTCCTGGGCTTAGGAGTGGTTCTTTGTTCCTTAAGTGTTTTTCTTCATGTCATTTTTTTTCTTTTTTTGTCTTTTTTTTAAGTGTTTTTGTGGCTTTTTGCTTTTCTGTAACTGCTTGTTTAATCTTGGTTAAAAGTTTTTTCTGTATTTAATACACTTGCCAGTAGTGTAGAAAATCACTTTTTTACAGATTTTTCATTTTTTTAATTTTGTTTCGTTATTTTACTTGTTTTCAAAGTGTTCTGTCAACAAATTATCAATGTTTGCCATTTTTTGTGTTTGTTTATTTTTCTCATTTGTTTAAATTTTTGCTTAAGTTTTGCTTTTTTGTAAAAATCTCAAACTCCATAACTTTCTTATTTATTGTTCTTTTTAGTAGATTTTATTGATCCTCATGCTTTTTTTTTGGTTTTCTTTTTTTTCATTTAAATCAAAAAAAAAAACTAAATACCTTTGTTCTACTTTTGATTTTCTTTTTTCTGTGAGAGGAGTAATTTTCTGTTTTCCTGCACTTCTTGTCTTGGTTTCTTTTTCCATTGATTTCCTTTCTTTTTCCAGCTTTAAAACCACTGTTACGACTTAAATTTCACTGACCCCTAAGCTTTAGCTGACCAGTGGAGTTCACAAAGTCCTTGTTCAAATCATTTTTTCTCCTGCTTCCTTCTCTTCTTTCTCTTTAAATGATTCTGCAGCTTAACTCTTACTTAAATTTAATCACGACTTCTCCTCTAAGTGCCTAGATCTATCACTGTTGCCTCCAAGTAGACTATTCTCTATCTCTTAAAACCTTAGCACCTTCTCTACAGTACTTATTCTATTCCACCTTCCTTCAAACCCTTCGCCTTACTACACCACTTAAACCTTTCACTCTGCACCCCTGCCTCCCCATCATCTCAAGATTTTCCATCTCTATCTTATTCTCTGATCTGTTAACCTTGCTGAAAAGTCCTCTCCTGCTCAGCTTGTGTGAACAATGTTATATTTGCCTCTGTTACACAGACAACCCTGCACCCCCTACAATCAACTTCCCACACAACAGACATCAAGACATGAGACTGCACATGTGGCCCAAACTGAGGGAGGGCCGTCATCTAGTGTCAACTGGCCACCAGTCTCAGTCTTCTCACATGAGGACATGTTACAATTGTTCTCACACTCACACACAACAACTCCTCCTCCCACAAAACAACACAACAGAGGACTGAAAACTTAATCTCAACACAACAAACACAAGAGCTCTCCAAAGCAGAGACCACCAACAACCAGGAGGAGAAGCAACCCACACAAGTCAACACAACTCAAGCAGTCACAGAACACACAACCAAATGCCCTACTAAGGCCAGTCACACATACACACACATCACAGTCACAAACATAGTCACACCAGACTCACTGACACCCACCCACCAGACACACACCACCAGAAAGGTCACAGCACTGGCTAGTTGCTGCCCTCACAGCAAGCACGCAAACACAACAGAGAACACAACAACATACGCATAGACTCTAGTCACTCAGCCTCCACACCAGTAAACGACAGGAGAGACGGCCTCCTGAACACCTGGGAAGAACGTGACAGAGCCTCACTCTGTGGCGAGCTAGGCCAGCATCCTGGAGATGGTCTGCATATGCTCCAGGCCCACCACCAAGAATGCAGCGCAGCAACTTTCATGAGAGCAGATTGACTGAAACAATTGAACGAGACTCATTCACTTCACAAATGGCCTGCCTATCTCTGTCATGTGACCGGATCCAGACAGACGCCGTTCGACGCCTGGGACGGCTCCACAGGCTCACCCTTCGACCGGGGACTTTGGCACATGGCTTGCCAGTTCCTGATATGCCAAAACAAGGAGGCTCACTCTCTCTTTAAACCAAGGGAGGAACACACCTGTACAAGAAAAACTAACCAGTTGGCTGCTCAATGCCAGAAGTCTAAATCTCAAAATGCGCATACTGAGGCACTCTCCCCCTCCTGGAGAACACTCCATCAAGAAAAAGCAACCCAACTTGCCACCCAAGCCCTGAGAGCAACCCTCAAAACTCTCAGTTTTTAAGGCCCCTCAGAAGTCGGCTGAACCAAAATATGTATCACTACCCATCTCTGGTTCATCACACTCAAGCACTGGGACTCTGGTTCAAGACCATCGGCAACGCATCTGCGAAAACGCATTTAACCATCAGACCAGAGTATGACAATTGCTCAATTGCTCAGAGCACACTCGCATGTTACTCAACAACCCAGGGAACTCTGGAAATCCTTCAGCCTAACACCAATCATATAACCATGCACCACAACCACCTCAAGACTGGTTCACCTTCAATGACCCTAAACAAGACCTGCTCCCCCCATTGGCACTCTGCCTTCCCAAACCAAACAAACTCAAAATTCAAACACCATCATATCAACTGCCTCAAAGAGGAATATCATAAGAGATCTAGAGAGAGATAACATCACTCATCTCATCAACAACAACGATCACAGTATACCCCTCGTATAGGACTAACCTCTCACCATCCTGTGATCACAACCACATCTTGCTGGAGGTCCCCATCCCACCCCACCCCAACCTAAAAAAAGAACTTCAAGAGAACTCGAGAGACACTCACACTTCTAAAGAATAGGTGGTCTTAAGGCCCCCGAAAACAGTGGAAAACACAGTGAATCAGTACCTCACTTAGCTACAAATGCTAAGCTGCTGGTCTCCCACCCTGCAAGGCAGCATGACAAAGGCAATCACTCAATGACTTCAACTAGCAAAGCCAAGGGCACCCAGTCCACCCCACCCCAAAAATAAACAAACAACAAACAAAAACAAAGGAGGAAGCTACAAGATTTAACAAAACTAAAAAGGTAAAGACACATTAATCATTATAAGTAAAAAAAAAGAGAGCTCTAAAAAAAAATCAACAAAAGAAAGAAAAAAAAGAAAAAAAAAGAAAGACTCAAAAGACAAGGCCTTCTCATTCTTTAAGAAAACCTGTGAGGAAAACTCCCAGGTATGCTCAGAACTTCTCTCAAAAATGCTCAGAACAAGTTGAAAACATTGTGAGAAATCTGACTCCTATGACTCACAGTAAATCATCTTGTTCCCCAACCCTCCCCCCATCCCCCATACCATCAATACTCCAGATGACAATACAAAACCAAACAAATCCCCCCAAACATCTCTAACTGCCAATGCAAACATCAGCCTGACAGCAACCCAGCAAACAAGTCCCCCTGATTAACTCAAAGCAAAAACTCAACAACTCCAAACCCCTGGATCTCCCATGTTTAATCATAGTCTTTAATCTGGATCCAACCCCAAGTGGTGGTGCCACCATCTGTCTAAGTCATGTTCTCACCAAGCCGCTGGAAATAACCCCGATTACTAAACCCCAGCCCCATAAGCTAAAGCTCTCTAAAGCCAAAGCCATGGAGGGATGCCAGATGGACCTCAACAATAAGACTGCCCACTTTTGAGACTTGTTTCAAACTTTTCATTGCTTTTTCCGAAGCAGATGGCTTTTAACTTGAAGTTTTGCAAAACTTTCACCAATAGTCACAAAGAGGGTTGGCAGCATCCAGCCCCTACCAAAGGCCAAGCTGAGCTAAGAAACCTATATTCATGCCCAAAACTCATCTCATCAGCTAAAATTGTTAACCCATACATCACAAGATGGTGCAAATGGGGTTGGGTGACAGAACCCTGGGGGAGAGAGAGTGGCCGCCATGTCGACTCCAAAGCCTGTCAAGGTGGTGTCCCACAGGGCTCAGTCCTGGTCCCACTCCTTGTTTTCTACTTGGTACTCTTCCACACAAACAACACAGGAGGGAGGAGGTTGACACTGACAAAAGATGACTGCAAACTGGGAGCTAGCCATAGTGCAAAAACACAAAGCCAACATCCTTCCAAGCAAGACATCTCACACAAACGGATAACTGGTGCCAGAGTTATGGCCTAAAAGTTAAATGCCAAAAATGCAATAAAGTTAAATGCCAAAAAAAAAGGTTACTACCCAGCTACCATATAAGTGGCAATCCACTGAGAGCACAGAAGAAGTTCAGGGGGAGGGGGACAGGGACTGACAGTAGCCTGTCATTCAACACACCCATGGTAGCTAAAGTAGTTAGGGACTCTACATTGCCCAGACACCTTATCATGAAGGGACATCTAGATCAAGGGAGGTCATAGTCTCATCTCACTCCCTCTCCTATCAGACCAATGATGAGTACAATGCCCCAAATCGAATGTATCGACCCGACACTTGCAGTGAGAGGCCACAAACAAAGTTCCTCAAAAGGATAAAGGGCAAAAAAAAAAAGGGTCCCATGCCCTAAATGAAAAAACTCCCTTGGCCCTCCACAGTCGTACCCAGGCCGCTTAGGGTCCTTGCCTGACATACACACAGCTGTCCAACCCAGATTTGATAAACCCAGATTTGATGAAAATGCTTCACCTCCAAGAGCCAGCCACTGGAGACTCTAAATCTTTGACGGCTAGGAATTAGGACGTGCTGAGGGAGGGATATTCATCACCCAGATTCATCACCCAGAGGGAACCAAATCCTCCCTATGTGAGGGGGCAGAGCACCTCGCTGGCCTTGTTCAAGAGAAATCTTGACCAATGGATGGGAGATGGAGATATATATACCCCTCCCAGTCACTGTCGTGCTCGACACAGAGGCACAGCAAAAAAAATAATAGTTCCCACACCACACTAAAAGGGGTATGTAACAAAAAAACTATGGGCTAGGCTTGTAAATGCCCTTGGGCAGATAGCCTAGTATGAACCTATGATACTATTATGCATTTCTTGGCATTTAGTTTTAGTCCATGACTCTGACAGCAGTTGTTTGTCTGTGTCGGCCCCCCTCAATGACAGCTCCTAATTTGCAATCATCTGCAAATTTAGTCAGCCAGAGACCACTGACATTGGCCTTGACTTCTGAGAAGTAAATTCCAAAAAGGAGCGGTCCAAGGACTGATCCCTGAGGGACTCCACTTGTGACTGGGCTCTTTGGGTCCTGTCTGTGAGCCAGTAGGCTATCCACTGGGTGACATATGGGCTTGTACCTAAACCCCTGCTTTTGTCAACAATGCCCGAGTGTATTGTGTCAAATGCCTTGGACAGGTAAAGGTAGGCAGTGTGAATGATTTTGCCCTCATCCATTGCTTTGGTGACCTTCTCAAAGAAGTTCACCAGGTTGAGTAGGCATGATCTGCCCTTTATGAAACCAAACTGGGTTGGGTCCAGTGTCTGGAGGTTTACTATATCTCTGTTGATCATCTCCATGATAATTCTTTTCATGGCTTTACATATAAGACTAGTGAGACTTATGGGTCTGTAGTTTCCAGGGTCTGTAGATGGCCCACATTTGTGCAGAGGGGTGACTGTTGCCTTTCTCCATTCATGAGGCACGAAGCCTGTTTGGAGGCTACAGTTAAATATTAATTTCAGAGGCCCTGCTAGGTCATGTGTCATGCTATTTAGAAGGCATCCTGGGATATTGTCTGGGACCATTGATGCAGTGTTCTTGGTCTTAGACAGTGCATTAAGGACCTGTTCACTAGTGATAGTAGGGGGAGTTATATTTGATGATATTTCCTGAGGGAAGGTTGAGGGGGTGAGGGGAGTAAAGTTGGAGCCAAATTATCAGTCAGGGGGTTTGCTTTATCTTCTGGCTCAGTATAGGTGGCTTCATTTACAATGAGATCTGCACACAACTGTGTATTGCTTTTGAAGTTGTGGACCTACTGCGGCTAAAGAATGCTTTGTGGTTGTCCTTGGCCTGGGAGGCCAAACTTTATTTGCCCTCTGAGTTGTTTGTTTAGTTTAATGAGAGTGCTTTTATCCTGCTGGGTGCTGTACCTCCTAATTTTTGCCATGATTTTCTTCCTCCTGTTATACATTCAATTGATTTTGTGATTCCACCAGGGTGGCTTGTTTTTTGAGTTAGTTCTGTACTTCTTCCTGGTGGGTACAGCTACCTCTGTGCAGCTATTAACATGCTTGTACAGGGTTTCAGTGAACAATTCTGCATAGGCAGAAGTATTCTAAGAGTTTATAGGAGCTTGAAATTTATAGGACGTGTCACATTATTAATACATGGTCCCAGGATTGCTGCTGCATGTAATTCATCCCCACTGTTTAAGGAATGAGAGGTGTATCTATATTTACCGTGTTGTCAGATATATTCAGTGTATGCATAAGATTATACTGTGATTTTTTTTAGGGACAGGACATTGAACTACAGCCAAAGTGTGGATTATATCCATTTTGAAGATGTAAGCTTTGGGTCTATATTAGAACACCGAACATTCAAAATGTTGAGTGTTCTAATATCGAACCCTAGCAATCGAAAAAAAAAGACATCGAACATTTGGAACAACGAAATTTTTCCTAGGGAAAAAATTTGCTGTTCCAAAACACATACACACAACACAAGCCCACAAAACAAACAGCAATCCACACACATACACCTAAACTCTTACTCCTAATCCTACACTAAACTTTACATACACCACTAACTATCCACTTACCTTAACCCAAACCCTAACCCTAAGGTCTGTCAGTATCACACAGTCACCTCACCTGCGCCCTAACTTGCCTAACCCGCCCTAACCCACACGTCCACACAATCGCACACATAGCTGACCCGTGCCCTAACCCTAACTCACCTAACCTGCCCTAACCCACATGTCCACACAATCACACACTTACCTGAACTCGACCTGTAACTTTCAACCAGAGCACTGAAAATACCGAAGCAACAGAAACAGACAACCAAATTCTTTCCTGAGGAAAGAATTCGGTTTCCGGTTACTTCGATATTTTCAGCGTTCGCTGAAAACGGGTTGATATTAGAACACTCGACATTTCAAATGTTCTGTGTTCTAATAAAGACCCTAAGCTTTGTGTCATATTTGATGTTTGGAGATGATGTCTTTGCCTTTAGGGCTTGAGAAAGCCAGCATGCATTGGATCAGTTTAGTGTTGATTCTGAAGTGACTGGCATGGAAATCAGTACCTCCAAGTCAGAAACCAATGTTCTTTCCAGGAAAGAGTAAATTGCTCCCTGCAGCTGGTGGGAGCAGTTATCTCATGTACAGCAGCTTAATAGGTTTATAGGTACATACTAGGATAGCTACCCTTCTGGGCTCTTTTAAGCCTAGCTAATTTTCCAAAGGTGAGAATTAAACCATGTACCTTGTATTTGTAAGACAAACACCTTAAATACTATTCCAACCCTCCTCCTCTTGTTCACAGATGAAGGATGAGAGACCTGAGAGACTGACAAATGGGTGCAATGACAACAGCACAACTGCACTGGCTCATGGTGGTGAAGGGTAAACTGAGTTGTAAGAGGAAGTTCATAACCTAATGGTCAATCTATACACCATCATCACTAATGGTCACAAGCTATGAATTGTGCCTACAAAGATGATATCATGGATACAAGTGGCAGAAATGAGATCCTTTCATAGATTGTCTG
Source organism: Protopterus annectens (assembly GCF_019279795.1). Taxonomy (NCBI): domain Eukaryota; kingdom Metazoa; phylum Chordata; order Ceratodontiformes; family Protopteridae; genus Protopterus; species Protopterus annectens. The sequence goes on along the minus strand of NC_056728.1, from coordinate 1,814,534,940 downwards.
GGCTTACTCTACATGACAGATTGAGGATAGCTATCTAGGAGGATCTCAGAGCACAGCTTCTGCTGTGTGTTTAAAGCAGTCAGTCAGCTAGGGTGGTCTCTGCTCCTTGTGAGGTTGTCCATGCGGTACCTACCACAGGTATTATACCAGTTAAGATATACTAGGAGGAAACTCTGAGGCAAACCCAAGGCATTTTTGAGTAGTTATCTCTCCCAGCTTGTCTGGGAATGCCTGGACATTCCAGAAGATGAGCTGGAAAGTGGTGCAAGAAATGAGATATTCTGGTCTGCCTACACTGATCAGCTCATGGATTGCCACTACCAAGACAAGTTGTTTAGAAAAGGGATGGACAGGATAGATGGGATCCTTCCTATGTTATTCCCCATCAACTACAAGCCTTCTGAAGGGCATAGACAGTGCTGGCTTAGACTTTGTAATCTGGTGAATTGCAGGCGTGTTCCTATTAGAGTAAATGTTTCTACATGTCTCAGTTCTGCATTCCTGTCTTCACTCCAGAGAAAATGGCTCATCATGTTTGTGACACCAGTGCACTGGCCCAGCAATTAAGGAGTCTCAGTCCTCACCACTAACACCAGTGAGGGGCGTCCACATAGGGGAGAATAACAAATACACACACAGTAAAGTACAGTTTCCCTTAAGAGCACACAGAGATCACAGTCAGTCTGGAGCTGGTTTCTCCCTTTCTCTCCAGATCCCCAATAAGACTCCTGACTGGCACAGCTATAGGGTCCAGATCTCAACCTAGTGGGCAAGCTAAAACCTCCAGCACCCTCTCTGTCCAACCAGTGCTTCGTGTCCCTGCCCAAGTAGTTGACACACACACACTTTGAGATATGAGTTATATACAAACACAGAGACACTCCTGGGGAAGGCTGGCACAGGTTTTCCAGCTGTGCCCCCTTTCTACCCAGTCTAAAAGGTAGTACCAGCTGCCACCACCAACTAATATCAGCTACTAAAAAGGCCCTTAACAAAGGGTGTCCAATTATTACTGTGCAATATTATTATCCAAATGGTAAGTGTGACTGACCACCAAAGCTTATTGGAGTGACTTGGACAGTATCACTATATACATGTAATGTACTCTAGAGCTTAAATTACATCTACACAAAACAACCACAGTTGAAAGGTTTAAAAATATTTAATAATAACTAATAAAAACACAACACAATACTTCTTATTACACAGTGCTAGTCAAGAGTTCAGAGATCACAGAGAAATACTGAAAATAATACCGTAGAAAAGTTCTGACATCAATACAGAAAAAAGACTAAGCTAATCTTCCAATTTCCTAGCTATATCTAAGAGAAACAGTTCTAAAATAAACTTACATATAGAGCATAGGCAGTGCTGGTGAGTTGGATGTTCTCAAGACAAATGCAAAACGCTCTCTGATTCTCTCCCTTTAAATTGATAAAACAGTGCTGCTTCACATTACATCATTCTTAACAATTTTCTGTTTCCCCAGGCTAACAGAAACTCAGAGATTAATAGCCCTTTTGATCTTGTAGCTGGTCAGGAATACAGAGCAATAAAATAAATTATACATGTAAATTCTAGCCATTAACTCTGGCCTCAAAACAATAGGAAGAATTCCTTCATTTAGACATCTCAGCTCCAAGTTTTGACATCAAACAATTACACAATGCTTGACTTATCAGCTTTCCTACAGCAGAGTACACTGTTGTTACATTTTTGCAGTATCATTTTTTCCCATTTAAGAGAACAAGCCTGTGGCTTATATTACTATTTACTAATGATAGTATTATCTACAAAATTATACCTGGCTAGGCTGGCAGTCTTCACCTATCTTCACAATGTTTTCTTAAAGTATTTGCATTGGTCACTTAGAACTGTGTACACTTAGTGTAGGCGTTATTGAATCCTGTACTCATATCAAGTTTCTTAATAAGCACCCAACCTTTTTTGTAAGAACAACCTTGTATCTTTGGATAAATGTTAAGCTAATTACCAAGCTAAAGAACATTCTAATAAGGTGGTAGCTCAGAAATATCATACAAGAACTATGTATAAAAACACTTTGACTGAAATTAATGCAAGCTGTTCTACTTTTTCTCTTATTGTCTCTAAGTACAAAAATGTAACTTTAGTTTGACAACTATTTAACATGCTCTCTTGCTCTTTGTCAAATACAAAAACATCACTTCTATTAGACAACCTTTTAAAAGAATAAATCGTGATACATTGCATCAACAGCTAGTGTTGTAGTAAGATGTAGGCTTCAATACTGGCTATAAAGTATAAGAATCATTGAGCTTCAGTAAATCTATTGCTTTCAGTAAAATAATCCATTTATATTTAACATATTCAGCCGGATGTTTGATGCCCCCACCACTTGTATAATGAAATACTATCTAGTGGAAACTGAATTTATGTTTCGCTTTCTGTAGGATATACATGCAAGGAAATTATATTTTGACTGATGCAGGGAAAGCAGATTGGAGGAAGACATTTATTTATTTGCAGTTTGTTAACCGGGAAAGTCCACTGGGCCAAAATGAGCCCATTTTCAATGGGGGGCCTGGGGAGAAAAGCTCCATGTACAGTATTTATCAAAAAATTAAATAAAAAAATATAACACAGTTTAAAAAGATTAGAAACAAAGTGATATAGAAAATAATAACAAAACATTTGTGGAATAGTAACAAAACATTTGTGGAATGTGCCATAACAAAGCATTCTATGGAAATATAAAATACCAAAGTATTTTGGAGTACAAGGCATGCAAGTACCTATCATTTCTAAAGGGAAATGCCAGAATGACTGTGCAATATGTACATAAGAAACAAAAGCACAAAAGCCAAAACAAATGAGTCACTGTCAGTTTTACTGAGGATTCTTATACATTTCTCACTGCTTCCTTTCTAAGTCAACAAATCTGTGATTTGACAGGAGACACTTGTGTGAATGAATCCATCAGCCATCCCTTCACATTTCATTATGAACAATAAGAACTTTCAAAGAAATGTGTCTGTACCTCATGCGACAGACACATATAGATGCATAAACGTCTATTTGTGTATGTGTATGCAGGTGCTAGGCTTGTTTTTGACACAATAGTGAATGTATGTGATCACAAATGTGTGAAAACCATGTTTTTCATGGAAGATCAAAATTGCAATATCTAAGTGATTTCTCCATTCTCCAAACTTGGAAATGTGTATAAATAGCAGTGGCGGCTCCTGATATTGGACTGCAGGACTGCAGCCCCCCAGCTTTAAAATATACTCAGACTGATGTGAAAATGTCCGGACCATAAATTTAAAGTGTCCAGACCATTTAAGTCAGACTGCTCACTGCTGTAAAAAGAGAAAAAAAATTAAAGAGAGTGTCCATTTAAAGTTTAGAGGGAGTGTCCATTTCCCAAACTCGGACTGGTTAAACAGCAGTCCCAAGGGGGGAAACAAGGCATCAGACTGCAGATGCTCCAGAAGTCTATGTGGTTACAACCGCATAGACTGGAAGGGGATCAGACTGCAACATCTACAGGCTGGATAACTGTACGCCTGCTGCTCTTGTGGGACCATAGAGGCATGCTGAAGCAAAGTTTACCCAGGACTGAGGCAAGCTGCCTAAAGCAGAAAGCAGAACTGAAAGAGGCAAGCTGCCTGAAGCAGAAAGCAGAGCTGAAGCAGAGTTTACCAGGGACCCAAGTTGTTTATATGATGGACAAACAGTGTTCAGGTACTTTCAAGTGTGTACAGTGTTTACTGGGAGCCATGTTCTTTATGAGGCAAGCTGAAGCAGCAGAGTTTACCCAGGACCGAGGCAAGCTGCCTGAAGCAGAAAGAAGAGCTGAAAGAAGTGTGTGCAGAGTTTACCGGGAGCCACGTTGTTTATGAGGCAAGCTGAAGCAGCAGAGTTTACCTGGGACTGAGGCAAGCTGCCTGAAGCAGAAAGCAGAGCTAAAAGAGGCAAGCTGCCTGAAGCAGAAAGCAGAGCTGAAGCAGAGTTTACCGGGGACCCAAGTTGTTCATGTGATGGACGAGCAGTGTTTGGGTACTTTCAAGTCTGTGCAGAGTTTACCGGGAACCACTTTGTTTATGAGGCAAGCTGAAGCAGCAGAGTTTACCCGGGACCGAGGCAAGCTGCCAGAAGCAGACAGCAGAGTTTACCGGGACCAGGTTGTTTACTTTCATTTCGAAGTTCAGGTACTATGTCCATACAGAGCATGTGTGTGTGTGTGTGTGTGTGTGTGTGTGTGTGTGTGTGTGTGTGTGTGTGTGTGTGTGTGTGTGTGTGTGAGTGTGTGAGTGTGTGCATGTGTGCGTGTGCGTGTGTGTGCATGTGCACGTGTGAAATGCCCCATGTAAATATACTTGGTGGCTAGAGACAGGCTCAAACCCTTTATCTTGCATGCAGATAGCAAGAGCCTGAATTCCCTACCCACCACTTGTGAAAAATTTTCATATTTTTGCCTCATATTTTTGTTCTGTTCCTCATAAAAGCTGTGGTTTTCTGGAATGATAGACATGTGAATTTCAGACTTCATATTCATCAGAAGGTACATGTAACACAAAACCTTTTATTTTAGCAGTTTTCTAAGTTTATAAGATCAATATTTGAAATTTGTCCCTATTTGTGGGGCTGTATTCCTGCATTATTCGCTTTGACCAGGTTTTTTCTGCTAAGAGGTTGAGAACTATGGTAAGAACTGAATTCACTGAATATGTTTGGGGGCTGTATTCGCCCATTATTCATTTTGCCCGGATGTTTTGTGCTAAGAGGTTGAGAGTTGTGGTGAGAACTGAATTCACTAAATAATAGCCATTTAAGTTTCAGTCTTCCTATCTTTGCAGAGACAGCTAATTTGGCATTGTGGTATATTGCTCTGACTGTAGTGCACAGGAAACTGGGTTCAACACTTGGCAGTGAACTGCATGGTGGTAACACAGCATTTTATTCTAGCAACTTTCCAAGATTATGCAAGCAATGTTTAAAATGTGTTCTTGGTTTTTGGGCTTTTGTCCCCCCCACAATAAATGTTGGCTTTTTCCAGATTTCTTGTGCTGCAAAATTGAGAGACAGTTGAGTGTCAAGTGGATTTTACAAGGACCTGAGAGCTTCAGGGGAAGAGAAGTTTAGTGCTGCTTATGCTGAGTCTACTTGCTTTTGATACAGAAGGCTGTAGGGGTTCTACTCCCACAGTATGTAGATGCATTGCTGATACTGTTCTGTGTTATACTTTTAAAGGGGGTGGATGTTGCAGTCCTAAGAATATCCTCCTTGGTGGAGATACCTAGTAACTATGAACCTATTATCAGTTTGCCTTCCAGTGCCTATTGCAATCATTTTTAGTGTAACATAGGCAATGTATTAATCAAGGGCAACACTCACTTTATTTGTAGATGAAACAATTAAATAACAAGTTGTTTGCTAGTAGCAACCTCTTCATTAGTTGCAGATCTCTTTAATGTGGAATTATTTAGATGACTGGTGGATTGTAGAAGTTTGAGTAGACGTTTTGATGGAAATGTTCTGAATTGGGCAGTTTTGTCATTATTGGTGCATGCATTTTGTTTCATTATTTATTGAAAAAAATGTTCAAAACAATAAATTTAAAATGCCCTCTAACAACTGTATTATACAATATAATTTAATACAATCAGGAAGGTATACGTTTCGTGTGCAAGGGGCCTATGATTTGAAAAGCGCCCAAAGTTAATCTGTATCTGCCACTGGCCAGATGTATTTTCTTTCAATGTTGTTTCAATGAATGTGAGTTTCAAGGGCAAAGAAGTTTTAATGCTAAGTCTCTTTTCATTGTGCAACTGCATTGCTTTGTTTAGCAGATGTCTATTGGTGTTTGTGCTATAAAATATAAAATAAAACTTTTAAATGAAATCCAAATCATCGTAGAAGTAAAGCAATACGCACATTACAGTGTTTATGGTAAATGGGATGAAATAGCCAAGTAATGGGACATTGAAATGGCTGCAGGGGGGAGGACCCCATTCGACCATGATTTTGTGAGGGGGGAAGAGACAGCCCTGGCTGAACTATACCCCTCAACTGTCCAGATTTTCGCAGAATAAATAGATTTTTTGCTTATTTTTGGTTTGTTCCTCATAAAACTTGTGGTTTTCTGGAAAATCATTTAGGAATGAAGTCACTAAATAATGACAGACATTGAGTTTCAGACTTCATACCCTTCAGACAAATGATTGCTAAAGCAATACCTGTTATTATATTAACTGTCTAAGTTTATACAAGAGCAATTTTTAGTACTGTTTGTATGTTCCCCCAATATATTTGACCTTGTCCAGATTTCCTGCATTAAGAGGTTGAGAGGTATGTGCAAATAAATCACTTTATAGAATTGGGTACATCCAAACCTCTCAACTGTCCCCAATTTTGGCTCAACATGTTGCTCTCCCCCTAATAATCCCTCTGCAAAATGGCAAATTTGGAAGAAATCGTGGAGGGTTTGCAATTAATAAGTAATTGTAATGATCAGTGTTATAGATTACTTTTAATTTCAGAAATGCATGTAGATTCTTATTTTGTCAGCTGCTCAGGTTAACAGTACTAATATTAAAAAAGTGTCCCTTCTTTGACAAGTTCCCAGCTGTATACTCGGAGGCTCTAAATAAAAATCTGCAAAACCAACAGAGACCTTCAAAGCAAACATCCAAGTAACCTCCACCCCCCAACACAAGCCACAAAACCAGTGTGCCATGCAATCACAGCCCTTAAGGCAAAATAACATACCCAACATACTAGTAATAGGTGACTCTATAGTCAGGCACACTGACGTCCCACTCACTAGGCTGAATAAGGAGAAGGTTACTGTTAGCTGCCTGTCGGGTGCCAGGATCCGCCACATAACACAAGCACTCAGGTCACTCCAGAACAAGTACAAATATGACTCTGTCATTGTCCATGTTGGTGTGAATGACCTGAGCCGTACCTCCCTGGACTACATGAAGAGAGACATGGAAGAGCTCTCTGATCCCTTAGCCCAGGCCGGTATGACCCTGACCCTGAGTAGCATCCTACCCTCTCCAAGAATGATACCACGGTATAAAGAAAGAATTCTCAATTTCAACAATTGGCTAAGTTTCTGGTGTCATTCAAAGGGGATCCAGTGTCTGTCCACCTGGGATGACATGCTCGACAAGCCACGCTGCTTTGCTAGAGATGGCTTGCACCTGTCACCCTTAGGCTTTTGAATACTGGCAAAGGCTCTTGCCACCCCCATAGTGCCTTTTATAGGCAAGGCTCAAAAGACAAACCCACCATTGTAAATAGCACAAGCAACAAAAAACTGAGGGTAATGCTACTCAATGCCAGAAGTCTAAACCTCAAAATGCACGCACTCGAGGCACTCTTCAGTATGGAGAAAATCGATATATGTGCAGTAACAGAAACCTGGTTTAAGGCTCCAGAGAGCACCCCAGCACTACCAGGCTACAACTCATACCATACATTTCGGCCACAGAACCCAAACTGAAATACAAAAGGTGGGGGCGTATCCATATTCATCAAGGATACCCACACCTCCAGGTTAGTGGCACAGCACGATGCTTCAGAGATCATCCATGTGCAACTAACAATGGGCAAAACTGCAATTCAGATTGTAGCTTGCTACAGATCACCCACCATGTCCCAGGACGCCCATTCCGTATTTCTGGAAACACTGGGAAACATAAAGGTCCTACCAAACAATTTCAATTACCCAAATATTAACTGGGAGAACTACTCAAGTACTAACTCCCTCACCCAACTTTTCCTAGAATTTATAAACTCAAACGCCCTGGTTCAACTGGTCAACACTCCCACCAGAGGTGACAGCATATTGGACCTGGTCATCACCAACATGGGTGACCAATGTTCCACACCAGAGATCAACCCCTCGCTGGTTAGCTCTGACGATAAACTAATCACTTTGGATATCCATATTCCGCCAACACCCCTGGATAAGAAAACCACAGTGAAAAACTTTTCAAAAGCAAACTTCACGTTACTTAAGACCGAGGTGGAAAGTTTCAAAGCCCCCATGCTGAAGGATAACACTGTCCAAGCTGCAAAATCCTTTACTAATGCATTCTACGGGCAGCTACAAGAATGCATGGATTGTGCCATCCGAAGCAAAACCAAGACTCACTCCTCCAAGAAAAGGAAACCAGTCTGGTGGGCTCCTGCCATAAACAAGCTATACAATAGAAGGAGGAAACTAGTACAGAAAAGAGTAAAATCCCAAGAAGGGAAGACATCCCTGATCAGTATCAGCAAGAAACTACGATCCCTCATAAAATCATCCAAGGTGAGCTTTGAAAAAAAAATTGCCAAGGACTCCAAAGATAACCACAAGGCATTCTTTAGCTATGTCAAAAATCTAAGTGGCAATGCTCAGATCTGCTCGGAGTTTGTGCAGAATGGCACAAAATACACTGAACCGACTGAAATCGCCAACATCCTGGCAGACAGGTTCAGCGCAAACTTCACTCCCCTCTCACCCCCAAAAGGGCCCATAACCATACCAGAGGAATGTAGAGTCCCTGAAATCACAGTCACTCAGGTTAAAACAGCCCTCTCCAAAGCCAAAACCACAGCATCAAAGGGATCAGACAGTGTCCCAGGCTGTGTCCTACACAAGCTCAAAGACGAACTAACCCCTCACCTAAACACACTGTTCAAACTCAACCTCTCCACAGGCTACATACCCATAGAGTGGCACACAGCAATGGTTATTCCACTCCACAAAGGTGGAGTCACAACAGACCTCGGGAACTTTCGCCCTATAAACCTGACTAGCTTGGTCTGCAAGGCTATGGAGCGCATCATCATGGAACTCATTAACAGAGACACTGGGAACCTCCAAACACTGGTCCCTACCCAGTTTGGCTTTGTTAAGGGCAGATCATGCCTCCTAAACCTGGTGGACTTTTTTGAGACAGTTACCAAGGCTATAGACGAGGGAAAGGTGGTACACACAGCCTACCTAGACCTTGCTAAGGCCTTTGACACCATTCCCCATTCTGGTATTATAGACAAGCTCACCAGCCTCAACATGAACCCCTATGTCACAAGATGGGTTGCCAACTGCCTCACGGACAGAACCCACATGGTTAGAGTTGCGGGAGATAGGTCTGACTCTAAACCGGTTACAAGTGGCATTCCCTAGGGCTCAGTCCTAGGACCCCTCCTATTTGGCGTATACTTCTCAGAGGTACAGGCAAGCACAGGAGGACTATGGCTGACAAAGTTCACAGAAGACTGCAAACTAGGGGCTATAATTGACTCTCTGGCTGACACAGACATCCTCCAAAAGGGTCTCACTGCGACGGATACCTGGTGTCAAAATCATGGCCTCAAGCTAAATGCCAAAAAGTGCATAGTCATCCCCTTTGGAAAAAACAAGCTACCCACAAACTACCACATAGGTGGTAGTCCCCTAAATACAGAAGACGTAATAAGGGCTCTGGGGACCCAAGTAGATAGTAATCTCACCTTTGATAATTACATTGCCAAAGTGGTTAGAAAATTATTCTACGTGGCCCACCTAATCACAAAAGGGTTCACATCCAGATCAAAAGAGGTCATTGTGCCCGTCTACTCATCACTCATTGGACCCATCATAGAGTACAGCGCCTCATTTGGGATGTACCTTACAAGACACTTGCAACAGCTGGAAAGACCACACCAAGAGGATCACTGGCCTCAAACAGATGCCCTATGCAGCTCGACTGAAGAAACTCCAGTTGTACTCAGTTGCATACCACCTACTCAGAGGTGATCTCTTTTTCTGACATACAAGGCCATGTCCAACCCAGAATTGATGGACATGCTCCACCTAAAGAAAACCTTATCCCCTCGAGACACATGCTCTAGGGATCTAAACCTCATCACAACAATAAATAGGACGTGCTGGAGGGATAGATTCCTGTCCCAGAGACTTCCCATGCTTTGGAACAAGATCCCAATCTACATTAGGCAGAGCTCCTCGCTAACACTCTTCAAAAGAAACCTTGACGAGTGGATGGGAAACAGAAAGTTTACCCCGGGATCACTTCAATGGCTCTGCTGGACAGAGGTACAGGGAACTAATCTAAGGGGGTGGCGAAAGCCAACACATTCTGGCTAGGCTTATAAATTCCTTCAAGCAGATAGCCTAGTACCAACCTATGAGCCTATGAACCTATAATATTTAAAATTGTCCTTATTTTTGGGCCTTTGTCCCACTTCTATTTATGGCTATGTACAGATTTCTTGCTTTGAGGTTGAGAAGTATGACAAATGTGTCAGGGCTATCACCATCAGCCAGAGACATTTCAAATTGTGACATACTTGTTGTATCCCACTCCCCCATGTTGTGACTCTGGATATGTCCAAGCAAGGCAAGGAGCAGTTATACAGTGTGTGTCATCCCCCTATCCAAGGTAGGCACAAGTACTACAGTGGCTTTTCATCTGTCCTTGATTTTGCAGAATGTTCTGGTTTTCTGTCATATTTTTATACTGTTAATTTATGCTTCTTCTTATTCAGAAAATGCATGTTGTTGCAGTATATGTTGGTGTGTGTTTAAGTAGCAATGCTTTAATAACCATAATTTAAGCTTATCTGAGATTCAAGATGCAAGTAAGCTTTAATAAGCATACTGTTAAAGAATTACCAACATTGAAAGCCTTTTTGTTGTTGCCATGCAGAGAATATTTACATAACTAGATAATGTATAAGCCTTAGTTATTGATATGCATATGACAGTATTTGTAATAAAGGACAGGATTACAGTATTTTCAGAACCTCATTACATTTTTTGGAGACTTGCAGTCATCTTTGCAGGCTTTACCCATAAACTAAACAGAATGCCAATCTATCATGTGTGGTCCATAACCTGTGCAGCAATCCTTTAATCAATTTATCTTGAGCTTGTTTCTTATTTGCTGTTCATTTTGTACTTTGATCATGTTTTCCCCATGAAACAAGTAGATAGTTGTTAGGCAGCATGTCTTTTTTGGATAAGAAACATTTTTATAAGTTGGGGTATCAAAGAGATTGCTACTTTCAGCATGTTACCTGGTACTTTTATAAAGTTGAATATAAATTATAATTAGAACTGCAGTGCAAGGAGAAGTGGTTTGAGATGAGTGCTGCTTGTTTTTTTTATACTTGATTTTGACTGGCATTCCAGTAATGTATTTAAAAAGTAATTTATTTTTTCATGCCTCACAACCTTTTTGTTTCCATCTAGATATTAAGTAAGCTGTCATGTAGCCAATGCATTGAAATATTTTTTTTCTTCTACACTTCAGTTTGTCTTGACTGGGCTCTCATAATGACAGTTTGGCACCTAGGGCAGCGTATTTAATTAAAGTCCCAGTTTTTGCATTTTTTAGCATAGCTCCACACCTTTCTAGTTTGCCACACCCCTTCTCATTGGTCCCACCCATTCAGCTGTCTCCTGCAGCCCACCTTTGATGTGAAGCACCAGCCGCCACTGATAAATAGTAGGAATGTGGGGGGAGGGTAGTTCACACACACACACACACACACACACACACACACACACACACACACACACACACACACACACATATATATATATATATGTGTGTGTGTGTGTGTGTGTGTGTGTGTATATACGTATGTATATGTATATATATATATATATATATATATATATATATATATATAATATGCAACTTTTGAGTTAGTAAGGGGTTATAGGGGTGAAGGCCCCCAACTGGGGGTGACAGGGGGAGACTTGCCCTTGAAAATTTGTTTTTATGGTACATTTGTTGTGTAGAATGTTTTCTATTTATTGCAATTCAATCAACTGAGTTTTCAGTTAATTTACACTGATTTTTTTCAGTCAAAGAACATTTGAGCAAATGACAGATTCATATATGAAACAGGTAATTTCAATGATGATAGTTGTTACTCAAAGCTTCTTATATAGAATGCTATAAAGTACAGAACTATTGTTTACATATGAAACAAATGGTACTATTCTGAAATAAAAACTGTAACCATAAATAATAAGAACATCCAGTTTATATAAAACCACACTAGAGAATTAAAACAAAAGTTAATTAGCTTTTGAAGTTCTCCTTTAACTTCACAAATATTTAGTTGTAAAATAGAAGCTGTATGTAATAACTGGAATGGTTTATTGTCTAACAAACAAGCTGGGCAAGGCAGGATTCATGGTGCATAATACCCCTGTGCAACTCAAAGAAAGCTACGGGGGGGGGGTGTGGATAAGATATTGTATGCAGTCTTACCCCATTTGCTATCTACAGCAGTCTGTGTAGGGAGCAGACAAACAAGTGAGATCCCCTGAGATCATATGTAATGCAGACCCACTGTGCCAACTATGTGCAGACTGATCCTGACTGCATATGTTACACGATGAGAACTGTGTACCTACTATTTGGTATAGTACATCTAACAAAAATGATCACTATTTCCCTGTTTATATATTGCTAAACATTCTGAGCTCAGCAGCAACACCAGAGCTAAGGCAAAGAAAAGAAAAAAGTCCCTGTTTTGTACAGTAGGAAAAGCATTACATAATTCCCAGGGGTACAGATAAACCTGCTGCCATCCTCCACAGTGATGCTGTCAAGTTCCTGACAATGGCAGACCCTTACAACATGACGGCCCCTCATTACCATGTGATGGTAATTGCCCTAACTTTCCTGTCATACCTAGTGAAAGAAAAAAATGTTTTTCAGTTACTGATTGACATAATGGCAGAGCACAATGGGGGTGGGGAGCAGGGAACAGATACTCATTGATGCATGCCTGACACAGAATTCCTTACTAAGTAGGTGTTCCCTGAAGTGTGCAGCAGTATGATTCCACACAGCAATATTCGGTCTGCAGCACAAGTGCACATCACCATGGTGTGTACTATGAGAGGTGATGCTCCATTCAAAGAAAATGCCACTTTTATGTACAATGATCCATGACTCTGAATCCAAGTTAGGACAGGCAGTGTACTAAATATGATGCATTTATGAAGGTGTGCAAGATGGGCACAGTGTTTATGACCATCTTGGTCAGGCAGCTGATGCTGTTCCAAGATCTGTACGCAGAAGGTGTCATAATATGAAGGGTCTTCTGAATAAGGAACAGTAGGCTGCCAAAAGAAATCAAGCCTTCTTCTTGCAATCACTTATATCTCCATTCTACCCATCTTTGATAACATTCCTGAAAAAAATCATATGAAACCAACTTACCAGTCACTTACAAAAATACTACCTGCTCTCCATCAAACCACATGGTTTCTGGGCTGGTAGAAGTAGAATAACTGCTCTGTGGACCCTGACTGATCACCTTTTAATTAATAGGGATAAAGAAAATCCTACTGCAGCTCCATTTGTTGACTTAACCCATGCCTTTTGCATGGTCACTCATTCAGTTCTACTTCTCCACCTGCAAGATGTTGGGGTCAGCCTTGATACCACTGCATGGGTCAAAGACTTTCTGTCCATCAGTTTATTACAGGTAAAGTTAGGACATACTCTTTTCAACAGGTCCCTCAATCATTCTGGAGTCACAGAAGGCTTCATTCTAGTACCTCCTCTATTCTCAGTCTTCATCAACAAACTTCTGTTAGATCTTCCCCACTTACCATACTTCTTTATGCAAATGATATGGTAATCTAAAGGTCTGAGTCCTCACATCATACAATCAAAAGTCAACTTAAAAAGCATGTTCTTCAGCTACAGCACTGGTTAAACTCCAATAAGCTATTGCTCAGTTGTGTTATTTGACACCCATAAAATATTATTAAAATCTTCCCAATCCTTTAATATCCTTGACTGTGATAACAATCCCACTGAACCAGCACCTCTTTTACATATTTGGAGAGCTGGCTAAACTAGTTACTAAACTTCCATGATCACGTAGGAAAGTTGAGAGACATGATCAATAGTCTATATACAAATGATTTACTATCTTATAGAGAATCACGCATTTTCACATTTTTGTAGCCCTTATGGTTGTAGAGGTGTTAACATTTATTTGAACTGTAAAGACGTAAGCTGATTTTGTGAAAAAAAGCACAGAATGCAACCATAAGAAGTTATAGCTACAAACTTCAATATCTCTGTTGGAGGAAGTGAGCCAGTTAAGCAGCTGTGACTGGGTCCTTAGATTTATTATTATTTATTTATTTATTTTTATTTTACATTTCTTTATCGGAATAGTCCGACTGGATATATGTCCATTTTCAGCAGATGCTGGGGATAAAAGCTCCAGTTACAGAATATTAAGTTTACACAGAAATTCAGATACACAGTAAAATATCACAGAAAGAGTCAAGCATATTTACAAGTTAGTTTAGTGAAGCTCTCCAACGGGGACTCTCGAGTTACACAGTGTGTCATCTTAAACAAAATCATCAGGTTACAACAAACAGTTCTGAGTAGAAATGCTTACAATACTATCTAGGTAGGGTATTAAATATGGATATTAATCAGGGTTGGTACAGGGACAAAGACAGTGCATTCTGAAATACTGTTTGAGGCCTTTTTTGAAGAGACTTAGGGAGGGTTCGAGGGTAAGACTGGTTTGCAGTGAATTCCAAGTTTTGCCAATGAAATTGGCAAACAGGGACTCACCAGCTGAGTTATTAGCTTTGTAGGTTTGGACCAATAGCTTATTGGATGAGCACAGTGGCCTTAAGTTACTGCATGGTTTTATAATATTTTTAAGTGAGGGGGTATCTTCAGGTTGGTAGAGAATTTTGCGTGCTACTAAGAGTTGATTGAATTGAATTAAGCTGGGCAGTTCTAGCCACCCTAGAAGATTAAGGTTTTGGCAGTGATGTGTCCTGTATGTTGAGCCAGTGGTGGATCTGGCAATATGGTTGTAGCTGTGTGAGAGCTTGATAAGTTTGGATTTGTTTAGGTTGGAGATTATGGGGAGGCGTATGTAAGAGTCGAGAGTAGTTGCGAGCAGGCAATTGCGGTCCTAGCTAATGGGGTTAGAAAGTGTTTGTTTCTGTATGAAGAACCATACTTGACTGATTAATTTTGTTTGATTAAATAACTTGCTGAAAGCCAAAATGTATACAAACTGAGGCTCAAACACAGGCTACAGGATATTGCCTGCTAATTTAATTTCTTGCTTGTAACAAATACTTCTTGTTATCAAATGGGCCTCAATGGTAACCAAATACCTCTCGACTGTCCAGATTTTTGCAGAATATCCAGATTTTTATCTCATACTTTGTTCCTCATAAAATTTGTGATCTTCTGAAAAACTATTGAGGATTGAAGTCACTAAGTATTGATAGACATTTGAG
Organism: Protopterus annectens; assembly: GCF_019279795.1. Classification (NCBI taxonomy): domain Eukaryota; kingdom Metazoa; phylum Chordata; order Ceratodontiformes; family Protopteridae; genus Protopterus; species Protopterus annectens. The sequence continues at coordinate 1,814,519,639 of NC_056728.1, read as the reverse complement.
TTTCAGACTTTGTCTTTTAGAAAAAGCATGCTAAAGCAAAACCTGTTAGTCTAGCAACATTCTGACTTTATAATTAAAATCTATCCCTGATTTTGGTCCTTTGTCATCTTGTTATTTTTGGCGCTGTCCAGCTTTTTTGTGTTAAGAGTTGACTGCTGCCATTCTTGTGTGCATTTCAGGCATTGTTTATGTTTATTTCAAATGGTGGCTTAATGAGATTTTAAGGGAAAAAGTTGACTGTTTCCATAATTTTTTGTAGCTTGTGACAAATGTATCATTCCATAAGTAGTAGTTCAGCAGGATGAGAAGAGAGGTGTTTTCTGCAATGAAAGTATGCTCGGGCAAATTAGTAGATGGGGTTGAGGGAGTAATATTTTTTTCACTTTTTTGTAAATAATAACAACTATGGGCTTCTACTCACCCACCTTTCCTTCCTTTATCTGGTTTGTTTCATATACTAAGAGAGGATTGATATAAAAATACTGCCACTGCAATGCTGACATGTATTCATCAAACGAATTTGCCATTTATCTGCTATACAGCATTTGCATGACTTATATATAGCTACGCTGATAGGCTAGGGTCTGTAAAAGTCATATGCCTGGCACACATTTCTGCCATTAGTGTATGTATGTCCATGCCATGATGGTGTAAGGCACAGCACAGGAAAAGGAAATTCCAGCTCAGCAGCAATCCCTGCCCCGACATCTGCACATCATTACTTATGTCAGGGCTATGAAATATATAACTAAGTATATGCAATAATAATAGTTTTTGATTCTTAAACTTTCTTGTTGTCTTGGGATTGTCTGTCTTAGTGCTAGATTACTTTAAAAAAATATCAGCGAATGTACATTCTGCTCAGAGTACCTTCCCCCAGCATGACAGAAATCATAGCGTCTATCTCAGATTCATCACAGCAGCATGCAGAATCCACTTTATGTCCCCTTCCAGCAGAGATCATATTTCCAGATTATCCACCCTCAGTAGCCAGTCAGCAATCTAAATCATTCCCCAAATTTCTTTCTTAGGCTGGCAGTAAATGGATCTCACTGCCTAAACTCACACAGCTTGAGAACACATAGAGTCCACTCTTAGCTGCCACACTAAGTCTAGAAATTATGGAAATCTCCATTACTGTCTGCTCATCCTCTCAGTGATTGCCTCCTTACTATTGGTATATATGTGTTCAAAATCCACAATGAATTCCAAGGAACAGGACATCCTTTGATATTCAGCCAACCATTAATGGTGGTAGAAGGTGCAGTTTTTTATACTAACTCACATGTTGGATACTACAACTGCTAACCACCCCCATCCCCTGAATGTGGTAGGCCTGCTATCCTGATCTGGCCATTTAGCATGCTATGAAACTGTTAATGGCATATATATATATATATATATATATATATATATATATATATATATATATATCTATACACACACACACACACACACACATATATATATATATATATATATATATATAGATATATATTTTTATATATATATATATATATATATATATATGCACACACATATATATATATATATATATATATATATATATATATATATATATATATAGGGTACCTGTCAAATCTTCGAATGCTCAAAATTTTGAATGTTACATGGTCGAGACCAAACGTTCGAAATTTTGAGTGCTCGAATATAGACTTTCAATGGCACTGTACATTGCAGATAGGGGGAATTTCCCTTTTCTGCACTGAAGTGCAGTCTCGAAGTTGGTATATTTAAGTAGGGGGTGTGTGGGGGGCATAGCCCCCCACGTGGGTGGTGCAGGGGGGCTTTGCCTACACTGTTAAAGTGTTTTTTTCTGTGTTTTCTTTTTTTTTTTTTTTTTTATGTTCGAACATCCAAATGTCAAACATTTGGTCTCAGCCATGTAATGTTCAACATTCTGGATGTTTGAACATTTAACATAGACCCTATATATATATATATATATATATATATATATATATATATATATGTATATATATATATATATATATATATATATATATATATATATATTTATTTATTTTTTTTTTCTTAAGCATCATACTTTGTCACTTTTGCATTTTGTGGTCAGGTCAGTGTACTGGATTGACCTTGTTGCACAATAGTTCTGTATGAGTACCTCACATTTCTCCATTAGGTAATTTTTCTGGACATCTTCTGGGTCACTAGCATTGCAGATAACCTCAGGCCAAGCATATGCTGCTGTCCTGGCATCCAGTCAGAATTTTAAGGACATGTTACATTTACTGCTTCCAACAACTTTTCACTTATGGTTTACTTTGTTTTTTTAGGTTTTGCAGGATTTGTGGGGTAAGCCCCACTCTTCTCAGCACACAGTGAGGCTTCACTTTGCTCTCTCTCTCTGCCACTCTTATTTACACCTACCCCTGCATCATCAGATTTATACTCAGCTCTAACCACACCTTACTTCCTTCTCCTCCAATCACCTGCTCATACCTCCTCCAATCACCTACTCACACCTTATCCAATCTCACCCACTTTGTACACCATCCTACTAAACTGTTTAAACACTCTTTAATCTACTTCTTCCCCTACAGACCAAATTACACTGTTAGCACCAACCTGCAAGCTCACATATCAAGGTTAATACACTCTTCCCAACCACCCTTCCCAGTGGGAAGTGTAGTTGGGAAAATTTCTCACTCCATCCTCAGCACAGTAATAGCTGCAGTTATATTACTCTTAACTCAGATGACTAGACTGCCCTTCTAATAGAATAGAATCAACTCAACTGCTCTTCTGAAATTTGCAAGTTTCCTAGTTTAAACTATAAGCTGATTTGCTTTACACCCCACTTCATTTTTTGGATGCAGTTCTAGCATATCACCTCCACTCCCTACATCAGACTCTTTACTCGCTATATTTATGTCCTATGTAGTCATGCGACTCACTGTTCTACTCTTCATTAATAACTGGTTACTAAATTATTAACTTCCATTTTTTGAGGGGGTTCAGGAGTAACTATTTCTGTATAATTTATTTTTTTTAGGCACAAACTTTCTACCCAGCACAATTTAATGTAAAAAAAAAGAAAAGAAAAAAAAGCTGAGCTGTAGTATGTGCTGTATGCTTCAATGATAGAGCATAATTGTGAAAATGTACTTGCCAGTAGCACAGTGGTTCTGGTGTGGCAAGCATTGACATAATGAACAAACCTGTGACAAGGGAATCACTAAGATTAACAGACAGCAGAAATTCTAAGAAATACAAGAGAGAGATATACTGATAAACTACTTTATAGAAGAAGAGGTAAAGATATTTTCAACTTGAGCTATCACTGGCATGAAATATTTAACTTTGAAAGTCAGGCTCAGCATATTATTTAAAATAAAGGTGTGCTGCTGCAATGATGTAAACTGAGTTTGGCATGTGTATTTTCCCAGTCTTACTTCAAGTGTATCTTAAGGACACGTGCAGCTACCTCTTATAGATGTCAGATTAGCATTAAATCACTACCATCTGTCAATGCCAAGTACTGGCTTTCATTGGAATGGAATTGATATGATATTTAATTTTCTTAGTTTGCAGATGTAAACAGATTCTCTTGCTTGACATGATTTATAACTTTCATGTGTTTCTGCTATTCCTTATTTTAATTAGTATACTTCTGCTTACTGTATGTTTGTATTTCCCTCCTTATCTTGAGTTCTGGCCACAAAGAGTTAATGGACCAGTCCACCTACCTGGTAAACAAATGTAGTAAATAAAAAAAAAATAATATCAGTGCTGCAGATTTTATAGCAACCCACACTTACACTCTGCCTAATATTGTTACCCCTTCTGTAATACATGTTGTGCTGCTAATTTTAATTATTATTATTATTTACATAGTGACTGAAATAAGGATTATAGTAGTCAAGTTCACTGACCTGTAAAATAATCAAAATTTAAAAATAGTGCAATAAGACCCCATATATTTATAGTATGCTTGTCGTCATGTTACTTAACTTAATTTATCTTCTGCAATTCAGGTCTGAGTTTATTGAATGATTTTCCAGAAAAAAAAAAACAGTTTAAATAACAAAGCAATATGTTGACAACTGTTTATTCATGTTCAATGACCTATATGCCTCTTAGAAAGGTACTATTTTAATAAACTTTATAGTGTGTTAGATTTATTTAATGCAGGTAGTGGCAACACTTAGAGTGCGTGTGATTCAGTGACGTAGATTGCATGGCCATGTAAAGAGAAAACTATTGCAGTATGCAGTACATGCATATGACCACATAATGATATGGAAATGAGGAATCACCTACAAATGAGGCACATATGCAAATGATGACATTAAACATTGAGGAGTGCTTCATAAGTGCATCAAATAGGTGTACTGTTGGTTTCTGCAAACCCATTATAAGCACTGTATATGTATATATAGGGCTATGAATATGCTAGCGGTAGTAGCAGCTATTGCTAGACAGCATTTTTTCATTACTCATATTGGAGCCATTATCTGTGATGTTAAGTACTGTGGCTATCAGAGCCATTAGGACAGGTGCCATTAGCACTTTACATACCAGTAACTCATGGACCAGTAGTTAGTGAAAAATACTAACAGGGAGATCATGAGACCTAGTCAAACTGTCCTACTCAAAAGCAGAATTAAGGCCTGATATATGGATTATCCATCCCAGTAATGTAGTGCTAAGTGTAGCTCCAGGGACTTTCCAGCAGCCTACGTGGTTTATATTAGATAGATCACAAGTATCTGCCTCCTGGATACCACACCACTTCCTTCACATCATGCTAAAGTATGTGCAAGAGCTTGTCAGGTTCCCAGGACTTCAGTGAACAGAACCATCACAATGTGGGCATTTTGCCGCATAACCAATTTCCCTAAGGTTCAGACAGCCATAGATTGTGCAATTTGCCATCATGGCCCCACATGCTCCATAGGGACTGAGATACATTAATAAGAAGTTTTTCAGTCCATGGTTTTCCAGGTAGTGTGTAGTGTCCAGGTCCCTATGCATGTTTGTATGTATGTATGTACATATATATAAACAAAATGTACGCTCTTCATCTTCCATGATCTGGGCAACAGTATTGAACAGGTGAAGCATCCTGTGTGGCCACCAATAACAGAGATGTAGCACTATACAAATGTTTGCAATCAGTCTTGGGAGGGGTCCCAGCTGTTGGACCACACACACAAGTGAGACCACCAATGGTTGTCAGGCTGTATGGCCATGTCTGATGGTGAAGCCATCTCAGCAGGAGTCTATGTAGCCTACATAGGGTTGGCTTTTACTCAGCCACCTAATATCCACACCAGTTCATGGTCATACACTTATTGGCCTGCTGAGGCATTCTGTAGGGTGGTTACTATGTGTCACATTGAATCACCCCTGGAGTCCACATTTGCCACCAGACACCCGAGCAGCTGCATTTTGTCCCTATCCCTATATTCCATGTCATTGCATAGCTGTTGCACATTATTACACAGGCAAGGAAGCACACCCATATGCTCCATCATGCTGTGGTAGCAGCTGTTTTTTTGGTTATACCAGATCTTCTAGCAAGATCTGGGATTGATCTAGAGTTATGAAGGCCCTTTGAATCCCCTGCTTTTTCCTTATGGTATGTATGTGCATCTCAGAGGCAGTTTGAATATATGCAGACATGTATTGCAAGCATTTTTCCATCCTGTTATTGTATTATCTGGTGTACCTGTGTGCTAGTGAGGTGTGCATACATTCTTCTACAGAGGATAAGGAGCAAGAGCTAAACAAGGCAGGAGGTTGCAGGAGTGACTCTCCTGTATACAGGGTGCATATGCCATATATGGCACACCAGTGTGTACTCCAACTGTATATGTTCTATATACAGTATGTGTACTGTTATGTTCTCTTTTTCTTAGCTTTTATAGGTCTGCTTATGGTCAAGGCCATACAGTGGTGATCGCTGTCTCTGGTGCTAGGTTATGACTTCAAGTCTGCTTGTCAGCAGGGAAGAAGGGTGATTACTCTGATGAAGATAAACTAGAGGGATCACTGGTGTTCCATCTGATGAAGATAAACTAGAGGGATCACTGGTGTTCCATCTGATGAAGATGAACTAGAGAGATCACTGGTGTTCTGTCTGATGAAGATGAATTAGAGGGATCACTGGTGTTCCGTCTGATGAAGATGAATTAGAGGATCACTGATGTTCTCCATGGCTACTACCTTGGGATAGGGTGGGGGTGGATTCCTCTTCTGACAGAAGCCTGGAGAGGTTTGCTATAATCTCCTAGACTCCATTGAGGAGGTTTGTGTCATCTGAGGTTCACTGACAGCTGGATGCCATCCCCAGCACCAGGAGTCTCCTCCTGCCATGACTGGTCAAGTACAAGAGGAACAGTCCAACTTTGATGTTAGCCATGGAGGTGAGTGATGGCACAGTGTTGCCATCTGGGCTAGTCTGGCATATGTCTTTTACACCTGCCCTATCCCTAGTGAGATGTTCTCATCCATATTATGTCATTTAGCATACCTTGTTTGTTTTCCAACCTTCCCCATCACCAGCTGTCTACATATTGCCATTCTGTGTACATTCACTGTTATCCTCACCTTTTGTGTATATACTGCTCTACCTGTGTCTACCTTTATTTTATTTTATTTAACATTTGTTAACCGGGAAAGTCCAACTTGGAACAAAGCCAATTTTCAGTGGAGGCCCATGGAGAAATACTTCACATGCATGTCTTTGTAATGTGGAAGGAAACCGGAGCACCAGGAGGAAACCACATGAATGCATGGAGGACATGCAGACTCCACACAGAAGGCACCCCAGCCTAGCATTGAACTGGAGAACCTCTTGCTGTGAGGTGACAAAGCTACAGTTGCACCACTGTGTCATCCATTTTATATTTGTTTGTCTGCTCCTGCTACCTTCCCATGTCCCTCTATCTTTTCAACAACTATCCTTCTTTATCTACTCTACCTGTCCTTCTTACATATATTGAAAATAGCTCTTTACTCCATAGTAAATGCCCTTCATTTCCACATCTGTTACATGATTAGCCTCATTAATTTGTCTGCTTGCAATTTGCTCCTTTCCTGCTATCCTACCCTTGTCTTTCCTCTTCATTTGAATGATCACTGGGATTGGTACTTCTCTGTGATGACCTTCAGTAGATTGTCTGGGGTAGAAACTAAGTGTTGTTTCATTGTACACATGAGCATGCATGAACAGTGTCTTGCCAACCTTCCATAGTGATACTGTCTACCATATCAGCAAATGCCTGCTTGAAGCTTTGTAAGGGAAATGTTGGTCCTAATACATATATGAGTAGCTTTGGGGCATCTCGTACTAAATGCTTCACGGTTGATGTTATTTAGCACTATGTAGGTCTGCTGTGCTTATCTATGAATCCTGGCTTTGGTGTAAAGCCTTCAATTTTCTGGCTATCGAAAATGTGAAATACTGTATTCTGTCAGCATTCAAATGTTCTGTGGAACATCACATTCACATAGAAGCCATTTTGTAAACGGAAGGTGAGCTGCTTCTCCATGACAAATTTACTTCATTAAAATGGAAACAAATCATACAAATGGGAATGATTAGCCAATGCCCAGACACAAACTAGTTAAAGAAAGGAAGCACATTTCAAATGTCAGAATAATCTAATAAATAATATCAAGAAGAAAAGTCTTTAAGTTAATTGAGCTAGACTATAATTCAGATCTGCCTTCTGAACTACACCTTTTGTGGCTTTCTCTGCAAAATTAGCATACATTCAGGTATATATCTATATATATATATATATGTGTGTGTGTGTGTGTATGTGTGTGTGTGTGTGTGTGTGTGTGTGTGTGTGTGTGTGTGCTTTCTCCTTGGCCCAAAATACCTTATTACCTCAATCTGACTAAAACACTACAATGAGCTCAACTTGCTGGTTTCCTACATGGGCTAGGGCATCTCTTCTACTCAACACTCTCACATTCAAAAATTCTTAATGAAAGATACTGATCCCTTCTCCTTAAATTGAACATCAGAGCTGTTGAACATGCTACACTTAAAGAAATCCCAATCCCTCAGAGCCACACGCTCCAGGGATCTAAACATTGTCATCACAATGAACAAGACATGCTGGAGGGATAGGTTCCTGACCCAGAGACTCCACAGACTCTGGAATAGACTGCCCATACATGTCAAGTAGAGCGCCTGTTTGGCCCTCTTCAAAAGGAACCTTGATGCTTGTATGGGAGAAAGGAAATTCACCCCGGGGATCACATCAGTTGCCCTGCTAGACAGGGGTCCAGGGAAGTAAATAGTGTGGGAAGAAATAGCCTGGGAATTGTTATGGCTAGGCTTGTATAGGCCCTAGGGCTGATAGCCTAGTACCAACCTATGAACCTATGAATCAGGAGTAATAGTTACTGTTTTAGGGACATGAAATCCATTCAGTTAATAAAGCCATCATTTTATCTTTCAACCTATGAAGAGGCATTCTCCAGAATTGAATCTAGTTTAGCATCCCAGGTAAGATTAAGGAAATTAGTCGATTTCAATCAAACAAAAAGTCTCTACAGTCTCACCCTGTAAAAGGAAATAATTATAGCTGCTTTATCAGTACTAGATGGGAACTATAAAGCATGTGTCAATCATACTGCGCAATGTTTAACATACTCTGTTGCAGATCAGAAGAGTAAATCTCCTGACGTCTCCCTTTTTAATGTGTATTTTTTTGCTTTTGAATTTAATTTGTTACAATTACTTACAATGTTTGCTGTGTATGTATTGTTGCACATCAGTAGTTCAATATTGCACATGTTAATATTATAGTTATATTTGTTATAATCCTTTCTTTATTCATAGATTATATGTAATCCATCTCTTTTCTAAAAAAAAAAAAAAAAAAAAAAACTCTTATAGGTTCATAGGGTCAGGTAAGTGCTAGACTAGCTGCCCTTGTGGGCCATTTTTAAGCCTAGCCAGTTTCCCTTTTTGTACGTAAATTAACCTATTCTATTTGGTTAGAGTTTAGCCTTACCCATCCCATGGTCAATAATTAAATATAACTCCTTATAATAATTAAAGGGATCATACCATAGATAATTTGAGGGGCCACTGTAGTGCAGTGGTTACAGTTGTTACCTCCCAGCAAGAGGCTCTCCAGTTCAATTCCCGACTGGGGTGCCTTCTGTGTGGAGTCTGCATGCCCGCAGTCTGCAATCACGTGGGTTTCCTCCTGGTGCCCCGGTTTCCTGCCATATTCCAAAGACATGAAGTAGGTGGATTAGACACTCTAAATTGGCTGTAGGTGAGAATGTGTGTGAGAGTGAATGGTATGAATGACCTACTGTGGCAAGGCTAGCCATCCAGTGGTGTAAACCTTGGCTCGAGATGATTGTCACTGCTTAAGTGACACCCCAACCCCATGTACAAAATGGGAAAATGGGGTTGAGGATGGATTGACCATAGATAATTTGAGGGGACCCATTCATGAAATAAAGCATTTATAACCTTCATCTGATCATTAATAGTACAGGGGTCAGTCCTGTAATTTTTTTTTCCTATCCACATTGTGCTTGAATATAGACATATTTATATCTTGTTAATTGCATCTCATGTTTGCTATTGTCTTTGCCATCACAGCGTCATCATGGCTGATAAGGGTCCTGACGCTTGCGCATGTGCATAGGCCAACACAAAAACATGGTGGGCCAATACAGCCACTCCTTATGTCTGTAAAGTTTATTTACATACCTAAAGCATGTTTATACATTTTGTTGTATATCATTTTCAGCAGGGCTGTATTATATTGTTAAGCATCTGACAAACTATATGAACAGTTGCCATTCAAAGTCATATTAAAACACTAAGCTGCTGGTATGGTTTGGTACAAAAGCATACATAACTGGCAATTCGTTCCAGTGTGACACATATCTGCCAAGTCTATGTACTGTTCATCTGAGAATAAAGATATGTACAGTAATTCCTAGAAATAAATGGAATGATGTCTGACTGATGAGATATCCCAGCTCATTCTACATGGTACTTATATTCATACTGCATACTTACATTTGGGTACTTATATTCATACTGCATACTTACATTAAGGTACTTATACTGCATATTTACATCAGGGTACTTATATTCATACTGCATACTTACATTCATACTGCATGCATACATTAGCATACTTACATTCATACTGCATACTTACATTAGGGTACTTAATAATGCATACTTACATTAGGGTACTTATATTCCTATTGCATACTTACATTCATACTGCTTGCTTACATTAGGGTACTTATACTGTATACTTACATTAGGGTACTTATATTCATACTGCATACTTACATTAAGGTAATTATACTGCGTATTTACATCAGGGTGCTTATATTCATACTGCATACTTACATTCATACTGCATACATACATTAGCATACTTACATTTATACTGCATACTTACATTAGGGTACTTACACTCATACTGCATACATACATTCATATGCATGCTTTTATTGGGGTACTTATACTGCATACTTACATCAGGTACTTGTATTCATGCTGCATACTTACATTAGGGTACTTATAATGTATATTTACATTAAGGTGCTTATATTCATACTGCATGCTTACATTAGTGTACTTTTACTGTATACTTACATTAAGGTACTTATATTCATACCGCATGCTTACATTAGGGTACTTATACTGTATACTTACACTAAGGTACTTATATTCATACCGCATGCTTACATTAGGGTACTTATACTGTATACTTACATTAGGGTATTTATAGTCATACTGCTTACACTCTTTGTCAGATTTTAGTAACACAGTATTTGGCGGTCTTAACTGATCATTACTGCAGGATGAAAATTAGTACCACTGTATACAGTAAACAAGTCAAACATAAGCGAGGGCTCGTAAAGTCCAGTAATTTGTTCTGTCAGGAAGGAGATCTAACATAGTTCATGCCTTAAAGATAAGCAGACCACATGCCTTCTGCTGGCAGCAAAGAAAACAGTGCAGCTTCATGTAGTGCAGATGTCAGGCAGTGTTTAGTTGTTATTAGTTACAAGTATTTAAACAACGATTTTTGCTACCTCTTAGTCATCATGTGTCAGAAATGCAGATATCACAGAATATATTGCTCACCAAGTAGGAACATCAGAGCCACATGAAAGTACAGATATAATTGACAGAAACTGATGGCTATCTTAGTGTGCTCACAGTGCAGAAGCACAATGGAAGCACAGATTTAAGAAATATGTGTTATGTAGTTATTGTTGCTTGAATGTTTGAATGAAAGACAGGATCTGAAAAATAAGTGAAAGCCCACCATCACCTCATCCTACTGTCTTTTTCTATGTAGCTGAATGATGAAGAAGATGACGATGATGATGATGATGAACCCATCTACATTCAGTGTGACAGGCTTGGTTACAGATATGACTCAAAGGGAAACTACTTTAGAGATGGAAAAACCAAAATCGGTAAGAGACAGATACTTTGTGAAATACGTAATTTTTATTTATCTTTGTTGTTTCATAAAACACTGGATGCATTCAAAATAAATTCACTGAACCAAGTTTTCATGTTTTGACTCAGTGGCAGGTTAACAAATATCAAGCATGAAGAATGACAGTGATGTGCAAATAGTACTAATAGTACGACTACTGCTAATTTTGGAATTGATTTCTATCCTAGAAACTACTAGATATCATAACAGGCACATGAATATGTATTATGTAACAAATGAAAAATACCAGAGAAGATCATTGCTGGATGAAATACCAAGAAGATTACATTTCAAAACAGTCAGATACAAACACACCTCCTATTAGGTGAAGTTCAAAAATTCAAAATGCAGAGGATGGCAATGACTCATAAAAGTCATATTCAAGCTCTCAGAAAGAATAAAAATAAAACTTCATAGCTCTGTAAGACTAAAATGTCATTTTTTTTTATTTCTAGAAATGAGTCAGTTACTTATGAAATATTTACGGCTAAAATCTTCATGGTATTGCAGTGTTACATGCTTTCCAGGTATAATGTTACCTGCAAGTCTTTTAGTTATTATTTTGGTGGTATCATTTTCATCTCATATCTGTCATGTCCTGGTACTTTACAGCAATGACAGAATGAGAGAGAGAGAGAGAGAGAGAGAGAGAGAGAGAGAGAAATCTCTGAAGTTAGCAGTCTTACTTTACAAATGAGAGAGTGAGAGGGAAGATTAAGGAATCCCAAACTGGTGCGATCCTGATTGCAAGGCAGAGACTTTTTCTGTCTCTTCTACGTCTTCCCCTCCACATGAAACACATGCAGTGGTTTCAGTGTACTTTCTGTATACATACTTCAATGTGCATATTATCTTTTGAAGACGTTCATCCCATGAGCAGTTTTACTGTATGTGGTAGAAATCCCGATCCCTTCCATGAAGTCTAACCAGGAAGAAGAAACTTCATACCACCTCATGAACAAAGGGAATAAATCCTGCAACCACCAGTGCTCTGGAACCTTGCCAAATAATTAAACCTTGCTCACTAGTTTCATAGATGAGAGAACGCTTTCTGGTACATTTATTTATTTATTTATTTTGCATTTGTTTACCGGGGAGGTCCGACTTTACCCAGATAAGTATCTAAGCAATTGATAGCAGCTCCAAAGTCAGTAAATTAATAGATAAGTATCACTTTTTATGTAAAATCACACAAAGTTGTGAACACAGTCCTTCAGGTGTAAAACACAAACCACTTTAAATGAAGCAGTGTTACGACATTTATACCATTCTATAAGCAGAACAGGAATCACTTGACTACAGTTTGCAAATTGCTCTGGCATCCATAAAAGGCTTAAGGGAAAAGTTACATTCGAACATTGTCTTGTAGATTCATCTAACCTCACATGCTACTTTGATTCTGACTTCAGTAATTAATTTGACTTTCTGCTACCTAATTTATTTGTTTGTAAAATGTCTAGTATTTGAAACATAAAATTACTCTTACACTGCATGTTACAGTCATGCCTGACCAAGAATCTCTGTATATTTCCATTTTCTTTCCATAATTTGGATATGAAAAGTCCATTCAGTGCCGACAACATAGAAGGAATTGCACTTGCTGTGAGCATGAGCAATATAAAACTTTACATGTGTCATTATTAATATACATATATATAAATCTTGCACAGTCTCTGTCTTCACCAAGATCCTTTTTCTTCCATTAAGATATTCCTCCAGTGTCTAGCATAAGTCTTTGATGTCAGTCAACAGGATACAACTCCTAAATTACTTCAGCCAGGGAAGGTAGTTATATTGTTATCTATGAACTCTCCTGCTCCATCTAACCTGTATACATGAGTATTTCTAAACTCTTCTCTTGTTTGAAATATTTTTATCTGTCATACAATAACCCTGCCCCTCCCCAGCAAGTTTCTGGGTACTCAGAAATATAGTATGAATAACCACTTTGTTGTGTGGGAAAACTACCTATATGGAATTGTGGTTCAGTGTACAAAATTAACTCTGACCAGTTTTTTTCTGTATTTCTGTAACATTATGTAAAATGCAAGTAAACAACACCTTGTGATTATGTAATAACAAGAGACTCCAGAGTTCTGCATGCATGAACTGACTGCAGCGGATAGTAACTGCATATAATGTTGTAAAACCTTAACTTCTAGAAAATAATTAGCCTCAGCTGCCTTTCTACAATAGAAATGTATGATACCTTAGCTGTACCCATGGCTCTTCTAATTTTCATCTTGCAATTATTTGTCATGTATAAATTAAAGTTGTGGATGTGCTTAAACCTGTGTTATCTCAAGCTTGTATTTGTTTTCCACAAGAATGTTGAAACTGTATGTTATTGCTAGTCAGAGTTGAAAAAGGTACAGTGGATGAGATGACCTAGCCAGTCATTAGACATGTACATAAGCCAATAAAGCAAATCAACAAATAAATGCATAAACAGCATTAGAAGTAAAAAAGAAAAAAAAATAACGTGGATCATTCTGGAGATGAAATACTGTACAGTAGCACAATGCAGTAAAAGTAGGAGGAACAGAGATGGGACTTAATACAACTGGACATATAGCATGAACTAAATATATACTCCTACTGAGGAATTCTGAGTTACTGTACATAGAAAATGACCTTTACCTTTAGCTGCATTTATAAGAGGGGTAACGTATATGTATTACAGAAGATATTCTTTAGGCAACAAGCTAGTAACTAACGCCTTTTATGGTGGCCTAGTGCTACATTTACAAACCACAATGTTGTGGTAGGTGTAAAAGAATGAAACCACTTGTGGATCTGTGGCTTTCAGCACAAGTCAGCATAACTATAGCTGTGGAATGCAGATGCACAACAGCCAGGGCCATGAAAATATGAGGGATGATCTAATGAGGATAGATATAATGGACAATGTGGAAATCCACCCTCTGAAGAAAGGATTGTTATAGGTTATCAGTAAAAAAAAGAAATAACTCAAGATAAGTAATGCAGCATAAAGAAAAAAAAGGTGAATACAAGATGGATAAGTTTCATAAAGAGCTAACATGCGTATTTATTTTCTCTACTTCACCAAGCTAACTGAGGATTTGGACCCCTTACAATGACTCATCATACAAGTAATTATTTTGATACATATGTCATTCCTTTAAAGGAGGCATATAGGGTTGGTAGAGTGGTTGCCCTGCAATAATCAAATTGTGGGAACTTGCCACATCCCCCATTCCCCAGTAGACAGCAAGCAGTGATGTCAAAGCTGATATTTCAGGTATATTCTATAGTATACAAGCTATGCTGTACAAATGTGCCAGAAGCACACCTTTGCATGCTACCTGCCTACTTGAGAGCCTCAGGCTTGACCAGCACATTGTCTGACAATGCAAAAACTTTGCTACTGACACCCACAGAAAAGAAGATGCAGCCTTTGGTTGGACAGTTTTTCTTACCCTCACTAATTAGTTGTTCAGCACCCGTGGCAGTGGCTGAATTTTGGTGATCATCTATAGTATGTGTATTCCATTGGGGTGACAGTTTTTGGACTATATGCCTGTAATGCAAGCAAGCAGGTGAAATTTAAAAGTTAAAATGTGTGAGGACTTTAAACATCAGAGCGGTCAGTTGTGGTGCTTATAGAGGTAGAAACAGGGGCAGAGCTCAATACACTAATCAAAACATTACATGGAGGAATGCTGACAAAGGACTACACTTAGATGAAATAGCTTCCCTTACCGGTGTTTGCAAATCATTTAAGAGAATCACAGGGCATATCCTTGGTGGTGCTGCGGTAGCATTGTCGCCTCACAGTTAGATGTTGTCTGTTCGATTCTCAGTTAGAGCGTCTTCTGTGTGGCGACATGCGTGAATGGGCGTTCCTTCTTTGAAGGTTGTGCGTTAGGCCTGGCAAGCCAGCACGTAAAATCTACTGCCAATCATTAGCGGACCAGAATTCAGCTGTGGCGACCTCTAACCGGGAAAAGCCGAAAGACACAAACAGGGCATATCCTTAGCTGTCAGAGTTCATGAAAATGCAATAAAAGAGCAACAGAAGCACTTTTTAGGCCACAGTTGGCCTTGTAGTAGTTTATGTCTATTAGCTGTAAAGAACCAGCACAGCCAAAGAGAGCATTTGCCTACTCACTCCTTAAAAGCTGTAGAAGGGAGGAGGCTGGTAGTTATAGGACAGTCAGCTTGATATACCTTTTGCAGATTTAATGCAGTTAGGAAAATAAAATGGATGCAGCATGGCAGAAAGAATTAAAACAGAGTAACTTATTCTATGACTCAAAATTATTAAAAATGAACATGGTACAGCATCATGCAAAATAGCATACGATGGCTTGCACAGATTTTTAGCAAAGTATTTTAAACTATTCCATATGGAGAGATGACAGACATCTTAGTAAGGTATGCAGTAGCATTCTGAAAAAATGTTTTGAGATATACAGTTGCCTGTAATGTGTCAGAAAATAACCAGTGGGACATCTCTGCAAACATTGCTCTTACTAGTCCTCATTCATGTGTAGTTAAGGGGCACTGCTGTAGAAATGAAATGACGCATCTATTTCATTTTATATGGCAACAATATTTGCATACATTTGGAAGTGGAGGCATCTAGACAAGATGATCTGAGAGTGAGAATGGTATGAGTGTTCAGAATTACTGCAACTGGATTTCCATACAAAAATTCATACACATACACCACAGAAAAAGAGCAATGAAAAAAAATAAGGCAGAAAGAGAGAGACAGAATAAGGAGGAAGAAAAAAGACAAAAGGCAAGAAAGGGGAAATAGATGATAAAAGAAAAGAAGCAAGAGAGAAAGGGAGATGAGGAAAAGGAAGAATGAGGAGGAAGAAAATGGGAAGAAACAAAAGAAAAGAGAAAAGTGAGGAAAAGAAGAAAGGAAAAAAGAAACAGTATCAATAGGCAAGTAAATAGGCCAGTAATGCAGTAATTATATAGAGAAAGTGAGAGAGAGAAAGAGAGACAGTATAAAACTAGAGAAGATGCCAAGGGTGACTCATATAAATGGGGAATTAAAAAAAAACATTGTTGATATCTTGTAGTAAACAAGAAATAAAATCTACAATACTGAATTAGAAAAAGGATATTAATAATTATATGGACTTACAACATGAAAATTATATATCATAAATCCTCATATCATAGTTTAAGGTGGCAGTAAATACTACAATAATGATGTGATACTTACATACAGTAAGATGGATGAGGAAAAAAGAATATTCCGTAATTTAAATTACATAATGGAAAACACTGAAAGAATAAAACATGAGTGAATTGAGGAATAGATGAAGCAAAAAGAAGAGTATAGTAAAGGATAGAAGTAGAAAAAGGGAAAGAAAGAGAGTATTAAAATGGAACAAAAGGAGTACAGGAAGAGAAAGAAATTACATAATTCAAAAAAGTAGCAGAAGAAGAAAAGAAAGGGGATAAAAAAGGTGAGAGGGTAATATGTTTCCGCCTTTTTTGTTCTCCTGTATTATGGGAGACCTCATACAAGGAAAACAGGAAATAGCATATATTAGTAAAATGCCTAACTATTTTTTTATTGCTCTGCAGATGCAAAGGTGAAACAGTATTTGATACTAAATCTTTGGTTATTGGTTAAGCTGGCTAGATTAGTTTGGTTAGAAAAACCCAATTAAATTAGGAATCAATGAATTTCAAGGAAGTTATATTAATGGAGTTTTATATCACATGTTTGCAACTTAGAATCAAACTATGTGTGCCCATTAAAAATTCAGACACTCTTAACATAAAGATTTGTAATTAACTACTACATTAATACCATGAGAATGAAATAAAATATACAAAACTGCATCATGACAGATATTAATATTTTATCCTTAAAAATAAATAGTATAAATAGTTGACAAAAAGACAGAGAGTACTTAAATATCTTACACTGAATAAACCAGATCCTGTTTTTCTTCATGAAACTCACTTATTAAAATGAAGAAGTAGGAATGGATATTGATCAGTATGATATGTTGGCTACCACTGTGTACAAGCACAAATAGGAAAGTACAAATATTAAGAGAAAACATTTATACCAAAAATGATAAATATAAAAATAATGAAGGAATGTTTGTCATGATAGTAATAGAAAAATCAAACAAACAATATTTTAGTTGGTGAAGATGTACTGAATTTCAGGCCTGTGTGCCAAATATGCAAGAAAATATATCAATATTTAATTCAGTAATATGAATGGGAACCTGACACTAACAGTTCATTTTAATTGCATTTTGGACAGATCTGATTCAGTTGCATGTAAAAAGTTAAGAGTAGTAGAATCAGCTAAGGGACCTTTAGACCAAATAATTAAAATTAAATGACACAAATAACATGAAATACAAAAATTTGTTAATCTTTATTCATTACTTCTATGTATTCAGAACTCAATGAAAATAGAAAAGTCATATCACACGAGCTGGACCCTAAAGTTAAATATTTTAAAATGGTATCCCCCTTACCAGATCATAATGTACTTATCTTCATGTTTACACCAAATTATAGGAAACTAGCTGTGATAAACAGAATTCCTTCATATGTGGCTAAATCAAACCATTTCAAGGACTGACTTAAGGCAGAAATTAAAAACTTTATGCCATTTAATTGGTATGAATATACTGAGGGGCATATTTAAACTTATATTTAGAAAACAAATTGTGGTCTAGAAACAAAATAATGGAATGTGATAAGGAACTACATTATATTAAAAGAATATAGCTAAATTAAAAACACAGAAAGGAGAGAAAATATTTATGGCTGTGGTACTTGTATTAAATTAAATAAAAAAGTTCTCAATCATAAACATCAAGTAGCACTGGTGAAGGTCAAACTATCCTCATATTAGGTGACATCTAAAGTATTACATAGATTAGCAAATAGGTCAAAAAATATTTCAAAACTTAATCAAATAGAAAATATTAGATGCAAAAAATTATAGTCTGGTATCAGAAATAGAAAACATGGATTTGAACTTAAATCATGCTGTAAGGAACTAAATATCAAAAATGATAATGAATAATTAATAGAATATTTTATAAAAAGTAGCATAACAGGTCAAAACAATAAACAAATAACCTATTCAAACCAGTTAATAATATACAAATAGTTAAAAAAGAAAATCTAAGGGTAAACAGACACAATTAAAAAAAGAAACCAAACCACAGGTATGGATTGTGATTTCTGCTAAATATCAGAATGTTATACAATATTGTCAAATAATGTGATTTAAATGCTTAAATATTTCACAATGTTTATAAAAGGTACATTTCAACATTATGGCTATACTTTTTAATTACAGCCATTTTAAACTGAAATAAGAATTCATGTAATTGTTTTTCATATAGTTCAGTGTCATTTTTAAAAGTATGCTTTTCAATATTTGCATTAATATACGCTGAAATATTAAAACTATATATATATATATATATATATATATATATATATATAAACAGCATTACATGAACATCAGACTATGTTTGTATGAAATAGACACACACATGATAATAATAAAAGAGGGCTGACATTTAATAGAGTATACAGATTACAACAAAAGGAATAGATTACAAGCATCAATATAGAAAAAGCATATGATTTACTGTGTTGGAATTATCTGTTCAAAGTATTAAAAGAATTCACATTTCTAACAGTTCTTTATATACAATTACTTATATAATAATAAGGCTTATGTCAAAATCATTGAGCTTCTATCTTAAAATATAACTACTAGAATGTTACAATGCAGGGAATCCCATTGCCACCTTTATTATTGGTTTATCTATGGAATTACTAGTCTATTATACAATATCAGATCATTAAAGGGATCAGCATAAATAAGCAATGTGAATCAAAGTTATTAGTATATGTAGAGGATATCTGAATTGCAGCTGCAAACATAACTGAAGCCAAAAATAACTTGCACATAAAGTAGTTTTAAAGAAATATCTGGCTTTCAATTCAATGAAAACAAAACATGTTTTTAATTCAACAAACTTAAGATCTCACACTAGTGTGCAAATATAACTACATTTAGAATAATGATCAATTAAAATACTTAATAATTTTAAGAAAAATCTGAAAAATGCTGCTAATAAATTATGATATTATTGAAATTGCTAAAATAATAATACTTAATTAGAATAAAATATTCTTTATATTTGAAGGCAGGTATATTTAATGAAAATGATTCTGCTGTTTTAAATACCACATATAATCCAAACAACAGCTTTACTTCCAAATAAGGAACAGATAAAGAAATACATACAATGTTATAGCATTTTATGTACCGTAATAAACATAGAGTAGCATACAAAAATCTTATTAGGACATGTAAAAAAGGAGGGGTAAAACTACCAGCTATGGATTCATGCACATTGCCATCAATGGTTGAAGTTATAATTCTCTAGTTAGGCAACTCAGCTAAAGCAAACTGGAAAGAAGTATATATAAATGTGTGCGATGATAAAAGTCTAAAATATTAAAGCAAACTATTAAAATAATAGGAAATAAGGTGATTATTATTGAAGAATTATTTTGAAATCACTGTTTATACTACAAAATATTTCCAGCATATTTGTAATATATAAATAATATATTAACATTTATATAGCTTATATATAAGCATGCAGAATTATTTTTTCTACATTACACCCCTTTTATGCAATATTGGGATTGATGGAAGCTACCAACAAAGAAAAAAGAATGGAAGGAAAAATCCTTTGGTGACTTAACTGTTTTCAAGACATAAGATTAAAAACAGCAGGTAGTATAATTAAAAGACTTATATTAAATAAAAAAAAAGTTGTATTTTTAAAGTAAAATAAATTAGAATTAGAACACATGGGTATAAATAAATTGTCAGAAATTATTTCTTTTTTTCTTTTTTTGCAGCAAATCTCTTCTTTATTGAAGAATACCAAATGAACCCTTTTTTTCACAAACATTTAACCAGAGGAAACTATTTACACAATTACACATTGTCATACCAACAAAAAAGTAAAAATAAAAGTGTTCCAATAATCCAGGAATGTTTTCTATTTATCATGTTTCGGAAAATGACACCATAATCTATGTTCATATACAATAAAATATCAGATAAGATCTACAGTTTTCCAGGAAGCACAAATCCGTATTAATTAGGGTTCTGTAAATACAAAAGCACAGTGTTTCCATTGAATGGATTCCTAGTAGCCAATATTCTGGTTGCACAGTACTTGAGAGTTTTGTTATAAAGCCTCATGATACTACATCTCTTAACATCTCCTATGCCATTATAATACATAGGCAGTACCCTATCATGCACACATAATCAGTATCTTCATGTGTGCATCTCTAATAACTGAAAGAATTTGTAAATTATGTACATGGTTATTCACCCTTTTTGAAATGTACTTATAAATTTAGTAATGAGCAGATGTATTATTTGGGCACTTCCATTTTTATGACTGATGCAGGTTTTGTTTCAAATGCTTTTAGGAAACCTACATTCAGCAATGTTTATTTGAATTTCATCAGTTATCACCCCTTTTCTCAGAAAAAGTGATTAACGGCCAATTTATTAAGTTGGCCAGTATGGTATCCACTTGGGATTTGATACAACATGAGATAAGTAAACTAGACAATATGTTTATTCACAGAGGTTATCCTTCCAAACCAGTGAAAGACATCTGTTTGGAAGTGGCCACTGACTGGATATTGACAACAAACCGATTTTGGAATGTGGTTGTTCCCTAGTGGGGTCTTTATTATCAAATAATATAAATTGTGAAAAAGAGGACAATAATGTTTATGAATCATGTTTATGGAAAGGTTATGATTGTTCAACATAGTTCTGGTTCGAATAAAGTTATGGAGATAGTGAATAATAATTATTGGAACGTTTTTAAAATTAATGGTAATTTTGTATAAATGTTTGGGACCAAGACGTTTTTTGTTACCAATACTGCTGTTAATTTAAAACAGCACTTTGAAACAGTGAATTCAAGTAACAATGCAGTTGAGAAGGGAACTAAAAGGTGTGGCTCTTGTAATTAATGAATTTATATATTTGATGAAATAGATTTAACTTTAAAGAATGTTTGTGGGAGCAAGGTCTCTTTTTTTTCTGGTTCTTGTGAGACTAAAGGAATAACTTATTTAGCTATTTGTTCAAGTTGCCCTGCTTTATATTTTGGATGACTGAGAGAACTTTTTGGAAACATATTTATGAACTTTTATATGAGGATAATCCAAATAATGCTTTGTACAAGCATTCATTGAATTGCCCCCAGTTTAACAGCTTCAAATTTAGCATATTGGAAAAAATGGATTTCCCTCCAAGAGGAGGCACTTGGGAAACTAGGTTAGAAAACAAAGAGTCACTCTGGCAGCTTAGACTTTAGGAGACAATTCAACTTGGCTTGAGTGAATCTGTTTCAATTATTCCTATGTTAAAATGGGTAGCTAAGTTTTAATATGATTTCTTGTTTCCATATTGATGTATTTTTAGTATTTATTCATGAAATATTTTTAAATCTATTATTTGCATATTTGTACTTGTGTTACATGCATGTTTATGTGCTTTTTAAAGTTCATTGTTATTTAATCCAATAATTAATTAATTAAGGTGGATAGGGTGGTTCTTTATGAGTGTATGTATTCTTCATGATGATGCATCTTCTTTGATTCAGATGAAGTCTTATAAAAAATGGAGAGATGAAAGTGCTCAATCCTAGATCTATTGCTACGATTTATGTTCCCACTTAAACATATTGTTATTTATCATTGCCGGCTTTCCATTGAGTTCTTGATGCCACATTTTTTGATTTTAGTGTTGGATGTTTTTGCTGTGTCATTCACACTTTATTTTGGACATTTTGGAGATTTTACAGTTCTATCAAATGGTCTTTTTGAAGAGCCAAACTGGATTATTTGTGGCATAAAAAAGTAATTAGACACTTTATTTTACTTGGTACATATGAATCTACATATCTTTTTAAGTGCAGTTTGTCACTAGAGAATAATCTCCAATTGAGGATGCACTCCTCCTAGTATGTAATTAAGTTTATGTTGTAAACTAAAGTTAGTTGTGAAGCCAGTTATTAAATATATGAGCTTTAGTAAACATGTAATCAGACCAAGGAGTAGATAGAGTTATTTCACAGAAAACAAACTGTATATTTGAACTGTCTAACATCTCTTTAATGCCAAGAATGGTGCATTTCATGTGATTGAGTGGTATTTGTTTCAAATCATTTATTCCTGTGTGTATAATTTAAATGTCATACCTAGTTTAATTGAAAATGTTCTGGGTAAAAATGGGGTATATCAGTAAGTATTAGTTCAGGTAAAGATGACAGTGTTTGAGAAAACTTGTCAAAGCAATCAAGTTGTAGTGAGACTGATTTTAACAATGATTCTCCCATAATTAAAAATTCATAACCATTTTCCATGTGTTACCAACAGAAACAGTGTGATTACAAGTGGCTGCTGTACCTAAGGTTACTGCTTTTTTCATTTTTGTATCAAAATTATCACAATTATTTTTAACTATAGTGTCCCCATCAGAAATCTCTGTAACAAACAGCAGATCATTCTCAATGTTACTTAAATTCTTTTGTTTTATTGATTGCTTACTCACGATCATACATGACTAAACCACAGTTAAGTTAGCTCAGTACAGTTATCATTAGAACAAAATGTTTGTAACACTATTACTTCTAGGTATAGGCAATTGTTTAGATAGGTCAGTAAACGGTATATCAGAGCTTACAAAAGAAACTGCTTTGAGTTGAACCTTGTGCTGGTACATTTAGGAAAGTCGTGTCTGAGTCGCTAGTAACTTTGACTGACATGTCATCTTTCTCAAAAGAAATGCTGTGAAGAGAGCTTTTACTGGAAGATGGAGAATCTAAATGTTTTTTAGAAGTTTTCCTATGCTTCCTTTTGTGTATTATTAGCTCCTGAACTTTTTTCTTTCTCTTTTTTGGCTATCTACTCCTACTGTAACTTGTTTGTTAGCGGGACTTGACATGCTAACTGAAAACTGCTCGTCAACTGTGGGACATGCAGGAACTGATGGAGTTCCCTATTCCAAAGTATCAACTTCCCCATTCAGTCTTTAATATGTTCAGTAACTGAGATCAAAGCTTTGCTGAAGTGGCAATCACAAGCAACCAAACCATTAATGGTTTTGTATTTCACTATGTTTACTAAATCATAACATCTGGAGTATTTAAAACAAAAACTGCTTGACAAGTTTTTGATATATGCCACATTGCTTGCATTCACATTTATATTTGTTAAAATATCTTCTAATGCATATACATTCTGTGAATCCATTTGTGAAACATAATGAGTTATAAAGTTAAGAAGTAAATGAAAAATCTGTAAAAACTTACTAGTTAAGGTAGAAACCCAGTACAAATAACACTCAGTGTTCAATACTCAGTCACTATTTCACACAAAGACATGTTTGCCATTTTGTAGCAGGCAACCACTGTACCCGTGTCCACTCATGAGCTGGATGAATTTAAATGATAATAGCCTACAGTATAAGCTGACAGTGATTGTCACTAGCTAATCTCCCAAATGTATGTGTTCCCACATCTTGAGAAAGACAGAAGAGAGCACACAAATCAATAAAAGTGTAAACTAAAACAAAAACAGCATATTGGCTACCCAAAAAGCTTTACTCTAGACTGTCAGCAACAAAACAAGCTGAATGACACGTGAACGTCACTGCTTCATCAAGTACAAATTCCCTAGCAGTTGAGTGTTCAACAAAGAAGACAGCTGATTAATGGATCAAACTTGGCAGTATTGACTACAGCACACATGACAATAAACCTCATACTGAGTGCCAGACTCTACAGGTGCTATGTAACCTTTATGTTCTTGCTAATATGGTGAGCTCTTACTTGTGGAGCCAAGGGAGGTTCTTTCTACATACAAACTTGTTAACTAGGCTTGTCTTGATGTTAGAAATGCTTTAATTAATTTCTCTGTTGAATTGAATGGTACCTGAAGATGGAGCAGAGGCAGAGCTATCCGTTCAATAGTTTTTTGTCTCTGCAGAGTTGCAATGTTTGAGGACATATTAAGGCTACATTTGTCATATTTATTTAATTACAGAGATTTGGATATTCAACTTTGTCACGAAACAATGATACAAATAGCTGCTGTAAAGACTTTTATTGTTAAATCAGTGATGCGTGCCTGTCATTTATGTATTGTATACGAGGGAAGATCTTTTAGGGACCATATTACTCTTTATATGTTTTTTACAGGTACTGCACACATATGTAAATTATGCAGGGGATGACTAGTGTTATCTTTAACTACATTTCTTTTATACTGTTAGTTGTTATATGCTATGACTGCATCCCTGGGGTGGGAATTATTTTATAAGTTGTCTGCTCAAGGACTGTTTTGTAGATTAGGTTTCTTCCCAGCTGTAGAACCTTTTCTTTGTCCATAGAGATTCTTTTATAAAGTGTTTGTTTAGATATTGTTGATCAGTTCATAAAGATTAGTACCTGTACAGCCTTTTCTGATAAGCTGCAGGGTCAGTTCTCCAGACCAAAGAAAGAGAACTGTTTAATCGATTCCTTTAAATTAATAATATTGGAATATTACAAGTATTGTCACACCTCCCAAGAGGACTACATGTTTTTCAGTAATAAATGGAAGCCACACATTGTTTTTTTTTCAAGAAACAAAACTGAAACAGAAAGGAATGAAACATGTTCAGATGTACTGAAATGCGTGGTTTGTCTATGGTTGTGCTCAATTGGCTAAAAGAGATGTGTTACTTATGGTTAATAAGTCATTAAATTGGGCACAGCATATGGTTGAAATCAATAAACAAGGATGAGGGCTGCTGGGTAAAATCAAAAATCAAGGTTGTCCCATTATATTAGATTATTGTTTATGGGCCAAATCAAGGTGATCTCAGTCTGGTTAAGAGATCTTCAGGGGCAACTGGAGCTTTAATGAAAGGGAACCCTCAGATGCTAATCAGAGGAGACTTCAATATTATGCTAGACACACATCTGGATAAGATTTCATTTATTAGTGTAATATTCCCAAAGGTTTAAAAAAAAACCTCAAAATGTATTAAAAGTATACAGTTTAACTGACAGCTGATGGACATTACATCCAGAATGTAAAGATTATATGTATGTGGCCCGAACAATTCCATCAGCATGTAGATTTGAATATCTTTTTAAAATTGTTTGGACTGGGTAGAGCATAGAATGTGGGGGGTTATATGATCATAATATGGTGATGTTGGAAGTTAGGAATTTGATGGCTGAATGGGGTAGACCTCCATAGTGGGTGGATGTATCACTGTTAAAAGGAAGAGAAGAAGGTTTATAGGATAAGTTTTTTACTCAAGAAATGTTGGGCAGAGGATCATGAAGGAGCAGATATCTGGTGTATTTATGGGAAAGGTTCTAGAGTGAGCTTCAGGAGTTTTCACAATGTTTAATATGACTGGTTAATAAGCACAGTATAAGGAAG
The DNA here is from genome assembly GCF_019279795.1 of Protopterus annectens. Classification (NCBI taxonomy): domain Eukaryota; kingdom Metazoa; phylum Chordata; order Ceratodontiformes; family Protopteridae; genus Protopterus; species Protopterus annectens. Next base: position 1,814,493,606 of record NC_056728.1, on the reverse strand, counting down.
CTCGAACAGTTAGAGAGTAAAATTAATGATTTGGAGCAGTTTTTTTAAGCTACAGAGTATAATGTCAAGACAGTAAGTGCACTAATTTTAAATATTAAAAACTTTTGGATTATGGTAGTTTCCTAGTGGGGTCTTTATTATCAAATAATATAAATTGTAAAAAAGAGGACAATAATATTTATGAATAAAGGGCCATAATTGTTCAACATAGTTATGGTTTGAATAAAGTTAGGGGGATAGTGAATGATAAATACAAAAAAAACAGTGCACCAGGGTGACACACAATAGCGTTTAATAGTACAAAAATAAAAAACTGAACAGAGGTAAGCGCTTTCACAACAGTAGTTGCTTCATCAGACTGATGATGGTCTGATGAAGCAACTACTGTTGTGAAAGCGCTTACCTCTGTGCAGTTTTTTATTTTTGTACTATTAAACACTATTGTGTGTCACCCTGGTGCACTGTTTTTTTGTATTTATTCCCATTTTTTGCACCTTGGTCGTACCCGCAGCCGTTTCTTTGTTTGGATAGTGAATAATAATTTGAACATTTTTAAAATTACTGGTGATTTTGTATAAATGTTAGGGATCATGCTGGCTTTTGTGACCAAAACTGCAGTTAATGTGAAACAGCACTTTGAAACAGTGAATTCAAATACCAATGTAGTTAAAAAGGGGACTACAATGTGTTGCTCCTGTAGTCTATGCACTTATATATTTGATGACATAGATTTAACTCTAAAGAATGTTTGCAGGAGCAAGGTCTCTTTTTTCTGTTTCTTGTGAGACTAAAGGGATATTTTATTTAGCTATTTGTTCAAGTTGTCCTGCTTTCTATGTTAGTAAAACAGAAAGAAACACTGGCAAGGTCCGGCTCTGTAGTTTATTTCACCATTAAGTGCTTTCATCCATGGTAAACAGGACTTTATCAGAATACATAATAGACCCAACCCAACTTATTTTATAACCCAATTACGCCATGTGGCATTTCAATTAAATAATCCCATTAACACAATTATATAACAAACATAACCTCTCCTTTTTGTTTTTTAAAACTATTCAAATAGGTCATAGTAAAACACTTTAACCTTTATCAACATCTAAATAAAAGTACAATTAAAAACTGTAGAGATACCTTAATTAAAACTCAGTGGACAGTGAATAACACCTTGACAAAAAATCCCCCCTCTTGCTTCAGTATTTAATAAACATCTTTCAACTTTCAAATAGCCAAAGAGGCTTTAAGCTTTAAAACACTACTCACTGAAATCATTTCATTCATACCTGGGGGGGGGGGGGCGAGGCATTACATCTAAGCTGCCATCTCAGGGGGGATTTTTTGTCAAGGTGTTATTCTCTGTCCACTGAGTTTTAATTAAGGTATCTGTACAGTTTTTAATTCTACTTTTATTTAGAAGTTGATAAAGGTTAAAGTGTTTTATTATGATCTGTTTGAATAGTTTTAGAAAACAAAAAGGAGAGGTTACGTTTGTTATATAATTGTGTTAATGGGATTATTTAATTGAAGTGTCACATGATATAACTGGTTATAAAATGAGTTGGGTTGGATTTATTATGTATTCTGATGAAGTCCTGTTTACCATGGATGAAAGCAGTTAATGGTGAAATAAACTACAGAGCCGGACCTTGCCAGCATTTCTTCCTTCTGTTTTACTAGTTTTGAGTTGTTTTTATTTTTTTGGTTATTATTACTGGTTTCTATGTTGGGAAGACTGAGAAAGGTTTTAGGAAATGTATTTATGAACTTTTATATGATATTAAAAGGGTAACCCAAATAATGCTTTATATAGACATCCACTGAACTGCCCCCATTTTAAGAGCTTCTAATTTGGTATATTGGAAAAAGTGGATTTTAATCCAAGTCGGGGCACTTGGGAAACTAGGTTAGACTATAAAGACTTACTCTGGCAGCTTAGACTGTAGGAGACAATTAAACCTGGCTTGAATTAATCTATTTCAATTATTCCTGCATTAAAATGGACAGTTAAGTTATAATATGATTTATTGTTTCCTTATTGATGTATTTTTAGTATTTATTCATGAAATATTTTTAAATGAATTATTTGCATAGTTGTACTTGTGTTACATGCATTTTGTGTGTTTTTTTAGAATCATTGTTATTTAAGCAGTTAATTAATTAAGGTGGATAGGATGGTCCTTGCTGAGTGTATTTATTCTTGGTGATGATATAAGTTCCTTGATTCTGATGAAGTCTTGTAAAAAAGTTTGGAGATATGAAACTAATTAATCCTATATCTATTGTTACTATTTGTGTTATTATAGAAGTAGAACATGCCTTCTTTGTAATGCCAGAAGTCTGAGTAACAAATTTAACAAACTTTCCGAAATAGTTGCCAATGACCATTTAAAGATTATAGAAATAACTGAATCTTGGAAATCATCTGACTGTATCAAAAAAAAAACTTGTTGCATATGAATTTTTGATTCATAACTTTAATGGTGGAGGTGTATCACAATGGTCCATAACTCTATTCCATCATGCCTTGGTAAGATGGATGCATGGGCAGAATCTGTAATAGTTTATGTCTCTGACTTGAAAAATGAAATGCACATAATACTAAGTTATTGTTCCCCAAGTATGCCCCCTAAGTAACACTGAGAATATCTATCAAATCTTGAAAAACGTCTTCACAAGAAGTAGCATATCCTAGTACTGGATGATTTCAACTACCCTGGTATTAAGTGGAACTTGTCAAATATTACATCCGATTTGAGAAAGAATTTGTCAATCTTATGTCCTATTATAGACTAACTCAAATTATTCTAAATCCCCTGCATGGGAACAATATTCTCGATCTAAGAATTAATAATATTTCACATAAAATGAGTAGTGTGGAAATTATATGCCCTTTGGGATTATTGGATAATAACACAATATTATTTAATATGAAATTTGGTGCAATAAACAAGGTAAGCACCAACATGGAATCGATGCTTCTGTTTGACTATTAAGTTATCTTCCCAGATCTTCAGAATTACTTGTCATCACTTATTAAATGTTAATGGGCTCTGTTATGGATATCTGTTATTAATTTGGTTGTTGAATAGCTGCAAACATGAAACTTTACATTTTAATCCAGGCAGAGATTCATTTGGTGGAACAGAAATATCAGGAGTATATACAGTTGGAAAAAATGGAACTATAATAAATTTCACATTAGCATTAACAAGCGAAATTTCACTACAACCTGTAAAAAAACTGAAGTTGGAAATTTAAAACACTGAAGACCCAATAAGAAAACAAATTGATCTGTAATTTCCTAAATAAAAATATATAAACCATACAACAACATTAGTCAAAATTTACAAAAATAATTTAATTTATCTCAACTTTAGATTGTAATGGTAGTAGATGTAAAGACTTGAAGATGTATTCTTTTAGCTATAGACATATATGGGGCAAACTAATGCTTGCACACAATATATTTCAGGATCCTGTTCTTCAAATTATGTACAGTATCAGAGTTTTTAGTTGTGCTAAACACACAAGTATAATAAAATGAAATTCATATCATTAATGGGTAAGACTATAGGTGTAAATATATCACAGTTGATTACTAAACTGTGGAATAATATTCCAGCCTGGATTAGGCAGTCTGAACCCTTAGATACTTAAAAAAAAATCTGGACAGTAAGGCAGGGGATAAAGTTTTTGTGCCACTTCTGGAGGAGTCAGTGTTCCTTGATAGCCATAATGCCTGAACACTGTATAAGAACTTATAATTTTCCCTTTTTTTAACCTTGTCCATCTCTGATATGTCTGGGTCTGGTGTACTAAATGCATTCTGAGTGTCACTCTCCTCCATTCCACCATCAGGTCAAACACTGTTGTTGCTCATAAGAATCACAAAGTTTGCAGTATTGAACAAGGAGCCCCTCTCTCTTGATTTAACTGCAGCAAGAGAAGTAAAGTTAACAGCAGTCATCCCTTTATGACTTTTCTTGGCCAGTGCTTTGTTAGGAGATTGAGGATTGGGTTTATCCATCCTCCTTTTCCCCCCTCATTGATGCATCTATGCCCCTTCTACCTCCCTTTCTATAAATTTACCAATCATTTGCTGTGGATGATTATCCAAATATGCATGGGCTTTTCAAAAGAGCTTATGTTACCTTTCAGCTCAATGTTTAAACATCAGGGAAGCAAAATTAACATTTCCCACCCATCTCCTTAATACTTCATATCACTAGTACCATAGCTTTCCTTTTAAGAAACAAAGCATTGCTATAATCAGGTACCCTCCTCCCCCACACACACATGCGAGCACTGCATTATCCACAATCTTAAATGACTGACTTGAATCTCTGCTCTTTCTCAAGGTGAGTTCTCTGTCATTGTAGTCTAGACAATGGGCAATCATATACCTTGGGAATTCCTCTATAAAGTTTCTGGGAGTTACTCTGTGGACTCTCTCCAGTATCAGGGGGCAATTAACTGTAGGGTTTGTTTTAGCTCTGACCTCATAAACAGAAAATAATCATTCTCTTCCTTCTCCCAAACCCACTGACCATTCTAACTGTTCCTGTTCTGCAAATCATCTATTTTCAGGTCAGTGAAGTATATTTTCTGCTGTAGATCTGCTCTCTGAGCTCCATGGCAAGCTATGGCCCCTTTCTGTATCAGAGTCTCTTTCCCCTGAAAAGCAAAAGCTTCTGTGACCTTGTGCAGGGATTTGTCTTATTTTATACTCATCTACTTCAGCAGCACAATATCCTATAAAACTACCTGTATCATTCATTAAGTTAGAAATTGATTCTGTCCCTGTAATATATTCCTCCTATCATGCTCTGTGCTGTTTTCATAGCTGTTACAGGTTATTTCCACCAAGAATACAGCTACTTAAAACTATTACTATCCTAAATTTACAAGTTCTTGTACTGCAGTTAGGCTACAGTAATGCTACTTTCATGGGAAATATCCTCAGTTTTACAAGAAATGACTAGTTAGTTTTAATTTCATGAAATTGGCTCCCTGGAGCATGTAGCTGTTCACACACATATGCTGTCCACTCTCACTCCTGTTTGCATCCCAAAGTATCAAAAGTTCTAGATTACATACACACACACAATGTAATATATAATGTACAAAAGAATAAAACTGTACCCTGAGATCTACATAAAATATTTATCATAAGAATCGATGAAACCAGTCTAGAAATACCAATTTCAAGACATTGATTATAGATCTGATGATAGAGATAAAAAATGAATCTTAGCATCATTCTGGAAAATATGTACATGCAAAGTCATTCATAGAAAATTTCATACATATGAAAAAATATCAAAGATCTCAGGAAGTAATACAATTTGTTATAGTTGTAATGCAAAGGTTAAGAATCAGATTAGAAACATATCCTGTATAAGTATTCTTCCTTACATAATGACTGTGAAGGAATTCAATCATTTCAGAAAGCATTGTGGACAGATAATTTTAAAGAAACAACAATTTTAGTGTTATATAACATTAACATAACAATAACTAATTTTATAAGCAGAAGTTGATTTCTACTGCTCTGCTGCTCACTAGCTATTGCAAGGAAATCAATAACAAGAATATGGAAGCAGAATAACCTACCATTATTCATGGTATTTGTTAATTTAGCAAGAATAGTACACGATAAACAAATACATACTCTAAACAAATTCAATAATATAAACTTTAAATACTGGTCATAGCCCTCCATATTATTAGATTAATACAAAAGTGATGCATGTAGAATTAACAATGAAAGGACTATAAAATGAAAACAAAAGAGGTCATTGTGCCCCTCTACTCATCACTCATCAGACCCATCATAGAGTACAACGCCTCATTTGGGATGTACCTTACAAGACACTTGCAACAGCTGGAAAGACCACAGAAGTACCTCACCAAGAGGATTACTGGCCTCAAAAAGATGCCCTATGCAGCTCGACTGAAGAAACTACAGCTATACTCGGTTACATACCGCCTACTCAGAGGTGATCTCTGCCTGACATTCAAGGCCATGTCCAACCCAGAATTGATGGACATGCTCCACCTAAAGAAAACCATATTCCTTCGAGCCACATGCTCTAGGGATATAAACCTCACCACAACAATAAATAGGACGTGCTGGAGGGATTGAGTCCTGTCCCAAAGACTTCCCATGCTTTAGAACAAGATCCCAATCTGCATTAGGCAGAACACCTCGTTAACACTCTTCAAAAGAAACCTTGACGAGTGGATGGGAAACAGAAAGGTTTACCTCGGGGATCACTTCAGTGGCTCTGCTGGACACTGGCACAGGGAACTAATCTAAAGGGGCGGTGAAAGCCAACACATTCTGGCTAGGCTTATAAATGCCTTCGAGCAGATAGCCTAGTACCTACCTATGAACCTATGAACCTATAAAACAAAAGAAGATTAATATACTTTAAAAAGAAAATGTGGAATTAAATAATGGGAATAATATTTAAATAAATGTAAATAGTTTTGTTACTTAATATGTTAGTTAATATAGGGATAGTTATGTACTTTTACTAAAATTTGTACAATTTGTTATGCATATTCTGTACTGTTAGGTTAATTTGGAAGAACTATATTATTTCTTTTCTATGCAAAATTGAATCAAATGTAAATAAAGGAATGGATTGAAATTACTAATTTAAACTATTAAATAAACAAACAAAAAAAACATCAGAATGTGGAATAATGAGACATTATTAATGATTACCAAGCAAGAAAGTGACTAGAAGGTGAAAATCATATTTGAGATCTGAAAATGCCTGAAATGAAGCACAACATTTTGAGGCAGTTCTGATTTCATTGTATACATACTCTGTTGGTGGCAGAAATAGCGTAGGCATAATGTTACTTACTTGAAACTTCAAGTTTCAGAATACTGAGGAAATAGAATGCTATAAAAATTATACCCAAAATAAAACCCAAAGTAAACACAGGAGAGAATTTATACTGTTATTTTTTTCTTTTTCTTTTTGTAAGTGACAACCCCTCTCTGTACCCCCTGATATGGGTGACACTCCCTACACCTACCAAACTTACATGTACCAATGCCACTGTTGCACCAACTTGAAGAAGGGGAAGTGTTCCCAAAATAAAGGAATCACTGTTGCCACACAATTAGATATCACCCTGGTAGTGATTTCCTATGAAAAACATCTGTCTTGAGTTTTTTTCTTAAGTGCCTTGTGCTTTCGGCAGTTGATTCTGAGGGAATCTTATCTCAGCCACCAGTAGAGGTACTAAAAAGCAATACCTAAATACATATTAATTATTTTCTTGTTTTCTATTTTTATTGCCCTCTGTTTGATTCCCCTTTTCATTTCTTTCTTTCTTAAACTCTTATTTCTTTTCTTTAATCTGGTCAAAAATAGATAAAACACACAAGACAAAAGCAGGCTTCTAAAACACTTCTCTTTTTGTGGCTGTATGGTGTGTGAGAAAGCATGCCAATACTTTGCTGCTGGCTATTCAGAAAAGAGTAGCCAGTACACTGCATACTTCATCGGGAACACTACTTGAAGTCCTCAAGTATGTACAACCAGATGTAAGATGCAACAGAGATATAATACAGCTCTATCATAGAATAAAAATATAGATAAAAATACAAGTGGAGTATTGCAATTAAATGCCAGAGACACTAGAAATGGCCACTGTTGATCTTTTATATGTCATAATAAGATATTGAAGATAGAAAAACACATGGAAACAATAAATATAAATATAGTATATTAACATTGCGAGAATATGTCATGTATACACAACCTCTATCAACAACAGCTGGCATAACAACTGGCATTAAAATACTGTTAAAAACAAGCAACTAATCAAGACTAAACACATACCATTTATAATTCAATTATGGATGCACACTAAATTGATTGTAATCCCCGGATTATGATAAGCAAGTAATTACATTTATTTTATCCTTACTGTTACCACTCAAAGGTTTAAACAAAATGTGTAAAGCCTGGAAAAGAAGAAAAAGCAGTGTCTTTTCCACACTGAAATATATATTATGCCACTGTACTGTTTCATGTTTGAATGGTAGTATTCGTAACCTGCTCTTCAGTATGTTTTCTGAAATTAATATTATTTTACTTATTAGGATTTTATTAACAAATGCATTATTCTGCTTATTGTGTCTGTAGAGTCTTGGCAACAATAACCACAAGTAAACTGCTGAAACAAACCTTTGCTCTCCAAATTTTAATCTTTATGTCTTTTTTTATGTCTTTTTGTTATATATTTAGGTCTGCCAGCCACAGTACCATCTCTTTTGTTTTTTATATCCTGGTTTCATTGGCATTGTTTAGTAGTTATCATAAAGTATTTACACAGAATGTTCCTGAACTGTTTTTCAATCTTATGAACAATAAAGCTGCTATGGTCATACTCTGTCACAAACATTGCTCTCAAATATTAACCTTCAGGGTTAGAGACAAAGTAAAAAATAATTGGAGAAAAGGCTCCAAATTAGCTGCATATTTTCAATGCTGGTACTATTAACTTAGAACTTCTCAAAATAATTTCCAGTTCTAGGAGGGGTGGAGCAAAAGTCTGAGAAACAAGTAGAGATATCTCTCCAAAATCTAGAATGTTAGGAGGTAGGGTCACAAACCAAGTAAAGATTTCTTTTTTATATTATTACTATTACTGAAGTTATAATACCTGTCTGCATGTTACAGTTGTATACACATTTGTGCTAACTGATGTATTTTAAACATGATTATGTAGTAGTTCTGATTACTCCACATAACCTGGATGTAATGTAAATATATAATATATTATATTCTTTCTTTTGGTTGTTTTTGTTTTACATTTCTGAGATGGCAACTACTGGAGGAGCATTGCTGTACACAGGTTTCCTATACATTGTAGAGACTGATTTGCTTTGTTTTAACTCTGGCCAGGCATGTAGAAAAGGAATTATGAAAACAGATTGTTACTATAGGTATAATTCAGTGGTATAATGGTAACTGCATCCTGAATCATTAGATTTCTGAAATAATTTTTTTTCATTTTTTTTTTTTTTATACAATTTATTTTTCATTAAAAGAGTAAATTAATAATAAGGTAGTATGAAATGAATCTCAGTCACCTACCACTAATGCTACTTCACAGAAGATATCAGAACAGGAGGCCTAAGATGATTTTTTCCATCAAATAAATCTTCGTGGATCCTACACAGTATGCATTTTCATAAAATAAAAAAAAAATGTGTTTTACCTGTAAAAAATAAACAAACTGAAGTAGAATCCAAAATTCATCATTAAAAAAATCCATAGAACATTTTTAAAATACAATTTTTATGACTGTGGCCAAAACAATATTGTATTCAGATAGACTAGTATGAGCAAAGAGCAGCTCCTCATTCAGGCCACAGTAGGGACCTGTGTGAGGATCTAATCAGACCAACTCATGGCCAAAGTAAAGAATGAGCAGTAGTTGTAAACACTGACCGTGTTAAAGGGTCTAGTTTAGTTATTGCAAAACTGTGTGCAGAGATGGTAATGCTAAGGTGCTGATCGATTGTTGTAACTCAATGCAAAAGAGATGTAGAGAAATGCATTATGGATGAATGTTAGGCTAAGGTGGTTAAGGGTAGAGTGTACAAGTGCTAGTAGGACAACAAAGGAAGAGAAACTGACAGAAAAATGCAAAGGGAGCTGATGACCAAATCCGGGAGTCAGAACACAATGGAGAAGGGGGTATGACACATGCATGGAGATAACAATCTGAAATACTTGAACTTAGAAAATGTGAAACTCAGACAGCATAGGTGGGATACAATAAAATAACATAATCTGTGATAATACACCAGTACTGACATCATCATATTATCAGTGTATCTATACTATAATGTAAATAGTGTGAAAAATTAAATGTCAACCTTGCTGGGATATGAACTCATTACATGCTGCAGTGACATTTTATCAAACACTGCATTTACAAGTTTAGTCATAATAGGAATCATATTTAAGTTGTCAGGGAAACACATATCAGGGGAATGTTATACATTTGCAGACTGGAAGCAGGCAAATCACAAAAAGTTGTCAAACCCTGAATGATATTTAACCTCAACCCTCTTCTTTTGATCTCTACAAATCACTTCATTAACAGAGTGCCTCACAGAAGCAGTCATGCTAAAGTTGCCAGGGAAGTATATAGCAAGTGATTTTTACACTTTCACTGAATGGAAGCAGAAAATTAAAAAAAAGAAAAAAGCATATAACTCTGATGGGATCTAAACTCTCCTCTAACATTCTAGACTGATGTCAGCCAATGATAATACACATAAGACTTGATTTTGGTTGGACTTCATTGTTGCTACACACTGCACCATGCTGTATCTTATCCATTGCACATGGCCATTGGTGGCATGCTTTCTCACACACCATACAGCCACAAAAAGGTAAATGTTTTAGAAGCCTATTTTTGTCTTGTGTGTTTATCTATTTTTTGACCAGATTAAAGAATAAAAATGAGAGTTTAAGAAAGAAATAAAAAGAGGAATCAAACAGAGGGTAATAAAAATAGAAAACAGGAAGATACTTAATATTTAGTTACAATAAACATCAGAGTTTTCAGTCACAGGAAATATAAAATAACGTAGTTGGACAGACTCTTACATGCTGAAAAAGAAGTAATACTAAACTAATCTCATGGTACTTTTCCTAACTAAACTAAAGAGAAACTGTCCCTAGTTAACTCAATATCACAAGGCAAGATGTACTGCTGAGATGCTCACTTCCACAAGGCAAGAGGAGATAATCCACACACTGAACTGTAAAACTGACAACTACTGAACACTTATTACTACTGAACTGTGCTAAGTGAGATATATCTTTTATATCAGATGCCAAAGAAAAACAAAAACAAACAAACCGCTGCTGCCAGAGTTCCATCCTTCAGCTGGTTATGGAATGACATCACATCTACTCACCTGACTAGCCTAGTTCACATTCAGAACTCTGTTAAGATTCTGTTGCAACATTTTTAACATAAGCAACCTTTACAAATACATTTTCAATACAAGCATCTGCACAAATTAATGTGACAGTAAAATGACATAAGATTATCCACAAAACTTCCAGCCATGCTGGCATATGGCACACATGCACTGGCTCACTTCTCCTGGTACAGCTGGCAATGCCTCACAATGTCACAGGGGGATAGAAATAGGTGTTTGATAATGCCATCTCTGTCAGCTGAGACCCAGTGTGGGAGATTATGTATCACTTTAAATATTGTCACCACTGAGTTCTGGCTCAGATGGTAGAGCCAGTGCAGAGATACAACTTGATAAGCTGCTGGAGTGTGGTCTCCATGTGGTCAATGCAGGCATCAAACCTGTCAATTATGCCCCCTGCAAGCTGAGCCAGCTGCCAATGGGTAACAAACGTGTCATCACCACTTGCACTGCTGTTGGTGAGTACCATTGTGCCATCCTTCACTGCAGATCTACCTGACACAGGTGGTGTAGGTAGGGAAGGAGGTGTGGAGACAACCGTGGCAGGCTGGGACCAGATGTGCTGGGTGCCTCCACTGATGGCAGTGGTGGGGATAGCCTTACCAGTGAGATGGGTGTATGTTTCTGTGTTGCTGCATATAATAGTAAAACAAATAGAAATAGAAAAAAACAATAAACAAAAGAATGAATGTAAGAGAACAAATAGTGAAAATGAAAGCAGGGAAAGAGAAATAAAAACACAATGAATATTACATTTTAATTACTGTGGATAATATATAGGATTACAATCGGTTTGCCAGTCATAACCATCTTATTATGTGTCTGAGATATGGATGCAAAGGAATTTACCTCAAGCATATAGCTTGAGAGGTGAATCTTGCCATCCATGTCAAGAAAACATAATAAGCAGTTAGGATTGGCAAGACCTGATCATAATTCTTTGTATTGTATGCAGCTTTATCTGGTCCTTGTACTACTAGTTACAGAAAAAAAAAAGTGCTAAATGTTTTGCCAGCTTTCATAGCAGCAAAACTCTTAGTGAGCACTGATAGAAATACAGTGTAACACATTTTGTTATGTTAGAAAAAGTCAGGGACATATTACTGGGACAGACAGCAGGCATAAATAAATCTGTTTTTTTTATTCTGACGCTGTAGTTCACTGGTCAGTACTGGCAGATTTAAATGCCTAGTGTGATACCTGATCTTCACAACTGAAGCAGGAGGTGCTTAACAATTGAAAAGATCAGGTCTTGAGTTCTAGAAGTGCTTCACTGAGTCATCTTTTTTCTGGATTTCCAAGTGTAATCATTGCACTCCATGCAATAATATATAGTTAAACAAAATACATTTTGCAAAATATTAAGTAATCATGTATTCAAACACCTGTGTGTGTGTGTGTGTGTGTGTGTGTGTGTGTGTGTGTGTGTGTATATGTCTATATATATATATATATATATATATATATATATGTGTGTGTGTGTGTGTATATATATATATATATATATATATATATATATATATATATATATATATATATTATATATATATATATATATATATATATATATATATATATATATATATATAGTGTGTGTGTGTGTCTGTTTGTGTGTGCATGCGTGTGTGTGATAATATATGTACAGGGGGCCTAAAACAAAAGCAATTCTGGCATGCAGTCTCACAGATAGATGATTAAAGACTGGAGTCATTTCACCAGACCAATATGCAACTGTGGTCAGAGATGCATTTAGATGTTGGAAAGTACTGTACATGTACAAAGAAAACATGCTGCCCAGATGTACAGATTTTAATAGCAGGTGATTGGTAAAGGGCAGCAAGTCCTATTGCATATTGGGAAATGTCCAGGAAATGAATAATGATGATCATATATGGATCATGTGCTGCTACAGTGACATGGACTGGACAGATAAGTATAGATGGAATATTTTTCATGACAGCAGTGTGGTAGGGCTGTGTATACACATGTGTGTGTGTGTGTGTGTGTGTGTGTGTGTGTGTGTGTGTGTGTGTGTGGGATTGAGCCCATAGGTTTCCTGATAAATGCACTCACAAAGAAATATAACATGATTTCAACTCTCCCAACTATACAGGAGGAAGCATGAAGAAACATGCTTTTAACATTTCACAGTCATACTAGTACCTTTGAGCTATGCCAGTAATGACAGATAACAGCAATGTTTTTTAAAATTATACATTATTGTGTAATGCCTACTGTTGTTACTATTAAAAGCCAGACATTTTAATGACAGCATGTTTACTCACCCTAGAGCTCTCTTGGGCATATCTGTCTGCTCTTGTACACCTGCCTGTTCCTTCCTATCTCTACAGGAGCTGTAGATATAACCATAGCATAATGTCCTATTTGTGTTTGGCTTGCAGTGATAGGTTATAGAGTGCCTAGTATAACAGCTCTACTTGCAGTACAAGGTGGTGCCTGCTGCTTAACTTAATCCTCCCTTTGGCCAAAGAGCTAAGGATTGCATGGCTTGGTGCGACTATAATGGTGACAGCATTATTGCCCAAAGTGTGGGATGCCAGTTACATGAGTGACAGCCTTGGCTAAGTTATTCCAGGCTTCAGCCTTGTACTGAGGGCCATGTACAGCCCTTATGCATAAGTCTCGGGCTATAAACCTAATGGAAGAGGTAAAGAGATATCTTAGACTTCTGCTCAAACAACCTGTGTGCTCTGAAAGGAGCAGTAATCTGTCCTTTTCTAGCCATAATGTCTCACTTTGAAAGATTTCAGGAAAAATAACAGACAAATGGCATCCAAAACAGTTCTCGCATATCCCACCTTCCACATAACTATGGGCATTCAGATGCCTGTCATTTATATGATGGATGGCAAATTGAGAAAGTATAGGTAGTGACAATTCCCTCATCACAGGCTGCCCACAATGTGCAGAGATGCTCACAGAGGCGCAGGCATGTGCATGGTATCATCCAGAAATCTGCACAATGTTTACCAGATATGCTCAGTACACAGATTAATTGATTTGGAAACAGTTATGTGATGAATCCTAATTAGCATAATCATCAAACCAGTGGAGTGAATCTGTACAGTAACATGCAGAGAACCTCACTGCACTAAGGTCGGCACTTTAGAACACAGACATAGAGATAGTCTTATGGTTTCCCAGTGTGATAGAGCCACCTCCTTTCCTCATCTGTGCAACTGCTGATAATTGTGCCCTGTCTTTGTACATTGCTAGCCGGTTTGCAAACCAGCTGCTACTGGTTTTCCATACACTGACACTACTTCTGCAAATATATAAATGTGCAACTAACAACGGGCAAAACTGCAATTCAAATTGTAGCTTGCTACAGATCACCCACCATGACCCAGGAACCCCATTTCATGTTTCTGGAGACAATGGGAAATATGAAGTTCCTACCAAATGCCCTAATATTGGGTGATTTCAATTACTCAAACATTAACTGGGAGAACTATTCAAGTACTAACTCCCTTGCCCAGCGCTTCCTAGAATTTATAAACTCAAATGCACTGGATCAACTGGTCAACACCCTCACCAGAGGTGACAACATATTGGACCTGGTCATCACTAACATGGGCGACCGGTGTTCTACACCAAAGGTCAACCCCTCGCTGGTTAGATCAGACCATAGACTAATCACTCTGGATATCCACATTCCGCCCCCCCCCCAATCAAGGAAACCACTGTGAAAAACTTTTCAAAAGCAAACTTCACATTACTTAAGACTGAGGTGGAAAGGTTCACAGCTAAAGAACAACGCTGTCCAAGCTGCTGAATCCCTTACGAAGGCACTCTATGAGCACTTGCAAGAATTTATGGATCATGCTATCCCAAGCAAAACCAAGACTCACTCCTCCAAGAAAAGGAAACCTGTCTGGTGGACCCCTGCCATATATTCTATACAATAGAAGAAGGAAACTAGTACAGAAAAGAGTAAAATCCCAAGAAGGAAAGACATCCCTGATCAGTATCAGCAAGAAACTACGATCCCTCATAAAATCATCCAAGGCTAGCTTCGAAAGAAAAATTGCCAAGGACTCCAAAGATAACCACAAAGCATTCTTTAGCTATGTCAAGAACCTAAGTGGAAACTCTCAGATCTACTCTGAGTTAGTGCAGAATGGCACAAAATACACTGAACCGACTGATATTGCCAACATTCTGGCAGACAAGTTTAGTGCAAACTTCACCCCCCTCTCACCCCCTAAAGGACCCATAACCATATAAGAAGAAAGTAGAGCCCCGGCAATCATTGACACACAGAGTAAAACAGCCCTATCCAAAGCCAAAAACACAGCTTCAGTGGGACCGGACGGTGTCCCAGGCTGTGAAAATGAACTAACCCCTCACCTAAACACACTGTTCAAACTCAGCCTCTCTATAGGCTATGTACCCACAGAGTGGTGCACAGCAACAGTTATCCCACTCCACAAAGGTGGAGCCACAATGAACCCCGGGAACTATCGCCCTATAAGCCTAATTAGACTGGTCAGCAAGGCTATGGAGTGCATCATCATGGAATTCATTAACAGTTTCATTGGGAACCTCCAAACATTGGACCCTACCCTGTTTGGCTTTGTTAAGGGCAGATCATGCCTCCTAAACCTGATGGACTTCTTTGAGACAGTTACCAAGGCTTTAGATGAGGGAAAGAAGGTCCACATGGCCTACCTAGACCTCACAAAGGCTTTCAACACCATTCCCCATTCTGGTATTATAGACAAGCTCACCAACCTGAACATAAACCCCTATGTCACGAGATGGGTTGCCAATTGGCTCACGAATAGAACCCACACAGTGAGAGTTGCAGGCTCTAGGTCTGAATCTAAACCGGTTACAAGTGGCGCCCCCCAGGGCTCAGTCCTGGGATCCCTCCTGTTCGGTATATACTTCTCAGAGGTACAGGCAAGCAGAGGAGGACTATGGCTGACCAGGTTCGCAGACGACTGCAAACCGGGGGCCATAATTGACTCTCCAGCTGATACAAACATTCTCCAGAAGGGTATCACTGAGATGGATACCTGGTGTCAAAATCATGGCCTCAATCTAAATGCCAAAAAGTGCATAGTCATCCCCTTTGGAAAAAACAAAGTACCCGCGAAGTACCACATACATGGTAGTCCCCTAAATACAGAAAATGTAATAAGAGATCTGGGGACTCAAGTAGATAGTAATCTCTCCTTTTTGCCTGCAAATCCTGATATTTTATGACTTTGTGTCTCTCTGTACATATGACACTGTAGTCACCGGGTGTAGCAATTTCAGTGATCAATGCTGCTTTTGTCTTCTTTTCATGGACTACTGTATCTAGTTTTCTCCCGTCTATTTTTTGAACTGTTGGTAATGGCTGATCCCATGTGATATAAACTTCATCATTTTCTATAATGCTTTGTGGCATATGTTTCCAGTGTTTTTCAGCTACTTCCATATTACAATGTCTGCACACTCCCCAATGCAACAGGCTTGACACACTATTATGCCTTTCAGTATAAAGTCCTTCTGCCATTAGTATATCACAACCAGCAACAATATGTGTGACTGTTTCCAATTCTGTTTTCCAAACCTACATTTGTCTGTTTCTCCCGCATGTTCAATGGACTTCGTAAACCAACGTGTATGTAGTCCACTGTCTAGGGCCACTAATATCAACCTTTCATCTTTTGGTTTAAATTCACCTCTCCTTAACCATTCCTGTGTTTGAGCCTGATCAACATGAGGTTGTTTCAAGAGTTTTCTATACTTCCAACTATATTTATGCATTTTCCACATTTGTTGTCTTCTCATCTGATCCTTCATCTTATATTCTTTCTTTTGTATATTTCTTTTGTATATCACCTATGGAATGGTGAGGATGATAAAACAGACTCTGATGATCAACTTCCTAGCATTTTTGAATGTGATTAAGACAGCAAAATTATGTAAAGTGAACATCTACTCTTTAAAGGGTCTATATCACATATTCGAAGTATGACAACTTAGAACATGATATGGTCGAAACCATAAGTTTGAAGTTGTCATACTTCAGTTGGAAAAAAAAAAAAAAGAACATACTTGAGGGTATGAGGAAATTTTCCCTTTATTACACTGTAGCATGACCTCAGAGGTGGTATATTTAAAGAGCAGGGTGTGTGGGGGGTGCAGGGGGGCTTGCACCCCTGCATATAACCTTTTATTTTCTTTTCCCGTTTTTTAAAATTTTTTTATACAAAGTTGAAGTTCTGTAACTTCGGACATATGTGTTCGTACATATGGTAGTCGAAGTTATGGAACTTTGACTATGTAATATAGACCCCTCTTTAAAAGTAGGGTTTTCTATTTGTGGTCTTAAATATAAATATATGTATAGGTTACTGACAATAGTTGTCAAATAAAAAAAGCTAGCACAGCTGATTGAAAATCAGCTGATTGAACATGCTGTTTTTTTTTTTTTTTTGTGTGTGATTGCTATGCACTAGGGATCAGTGAATTTGATTGTGGATTTAGTATCTAAAATTAGCATAGGGTGGGGCTGGCTCCCCTGCAGAAAACAAAGTTCTTATTTATTTTTGTTTTATTTTTGGATAGGCTGCTGATTGACAAGTTGTAGTCTATCAGCTGCCTTTCGATATCATGAATTTTCAATATATGGATATCTATCTATCTATCTATATATATATATATATATATATATATATATATATATATATATATATATATGGATCTAGGACTTTTGATTGAAAGATCAAAAGCCCGAATCCATTACCACCGAACACACTTGAACGAAAGAGCTTTCAATGAAAAAGTGCTTTTGTTAAAGTATGTTAAAAAACAAACAAACACAAAATCTGCTTGAATGCAGGGGGACAAGCCCCCTGCACCCCCTAATGTGGGGGGGCTGTGCCCCCCACCCTGTACTTTAATATTATCACGCTTTGGTGAACAGCACTTTCGCGCAAGTATGCTCACCAAATTGGGATTCGGTGAAAGATGCAGCCGAGCATCTGTACGGATCCTATATATATATGTATATATATATATATATATATATATATGTATATTTATGGGTGCAGTTGATTTAGTCATGGCATCCATTTGTCACATGACACAAGTTTTGTTAAATTTCATCAGAGGTTATAGTGGTTGAATTACATTACAGCTGTAATATAAGTTCAGGCATTACTGTCTTTCTCTGTGGCTGTGGACTGGTTGTGGACTGGGGAGTTAGTACATTTTATTTCTGGAAGTGCAAGGCAGAGCTCTCACATTAAGGGGATGTGAGGAGGCAAAGTCCCCCATTTAAAAGCAATGTTTTTTTTTAAGTGATTACAAATGTAAGCCATTTTTTTTCAAATTTGTAATCACTTTAGTTTGGTGTTTATTTTATTTTAGGAGAAGGACATAGCTTTACTTTCAGGGTTATAGATGTCATAAAACCAAGTTTTAGAGAGGGTGATATTAGAAATTTTACAGAAAGTAGGGAGGGAGGTCAACTGGATCATTGCTATGAGAGCAGATATAGGGAGAGGGCTCAATGAAAGAGCCTCCATAAAATCTCTTTTGAAAAATAGGAGAATAAATAAATGAATGTTTTATAGTACATATATATATATATATATATATATATATATATATATATATATATATTTAAAAATGTATTAATTTATATTAGATGCACACATGAATTTGTTTTTAATTATATGTTCATATTGGTTTTAGTTTACAAAGCACTTTTTCTATATACATTTCTGTGCTTTATACCTTTAACTTAATTGCTTAGACAGAAGTTCGTCTATGATTGGATATAGGAAGTTTGAATTTGTTTAAATAGGATTTTGTATGTTTAACTGCAATAAGGTCTGATGAAGCTATTAAGCGAAAGTGCTCACCAACGTTTTTGACTTTGAATAAATTTTATGTTAAATTAAGCCGACAGAGTGCCTGGTTGTCTTTGCTACCATTTTGGACTGTGGTTTATCTATTTCATCTATTTTTGGTATCGAGACATTTACCTCGTGGAGTACATTCTTTTTTGGTTTTTACTCTTTTACTTGTTTTTGTACTCCTTGGGGACATGGCAGATGTACCAGATGAGATTGTTGAGCTGGACTACAATCTGCCTGTGCATTGTGACATGGGTAAGAATTTCTCAGAGAGGTTCCAATCGTATCTTCAGAAGGATAGGAACACCCTCCTTCAGTATGACGTCAGTTCCATTGAGGAAGTGCCAAATGGCTTTTCAGAGGAGACGGAGGGACTACAGCAGCTCAGGCACAACAATATGATTTTGAAACATGTTTAGCAAGGAAGACTGTTCCATGTGGGTTACGAGTTTTTAAAATGCCTACACAAGGCACTCAACACCCAGAACTTTTAGCTCGCTTGCAGCAGCTTAACTTAGAGGTAAGCGCGAGCTATATGAAACTGTTAATTGACTTCTTCAGACCTGAGGAACTCAGGTTAAAGGAATTACTTTGTGTTAAACAAGAACTAATTATTAATAAATATCTAGAGACTGTTGTTAATTCTCTGCTTGAAAGTATATTAGATAGTGTCATTGTTTTCGAACGTAAAATACTTCAACAAAAGGTTAAAATCTAGAGAGACACTAATGACTTTGTATCAGGCCATGTTTTCACATGGCCAAGAATAATCAAGCAGTTGGACATTCTAATATGCATGTTAATGAGAATATTAGTAATGTATCTGGGAATCTGGGAGAACACCTAGAAGCTGAAAATGTTACAAATGATAGTAATGTTGTCAGTGCTACTGGGGAGAAGTCCCCTATAAACAAGAATTTGTATCCGACTGTTACAATTCATAAAGCACTGGTGAACAATAACAAAGTAGATGGTACTAATGTTGTTAACTCATAGAAAGTAGTTAGACCAAAAATTAATGGAAATCAGACTAATACTCAAATTATTACTAAGCAATGTGGTGATACCTCAAGAAACTATCCTTTTCCGCTACCTATAAATCTGGAGAGGGATGTCAGTAAGCCAAGGACGCCAGAAACAAAAGTTTTCTGGGGACAGGAACCCAAATCAGTCTATCAAAAGGATGTGGGGCAATGTGGAAAAAACATTAATTTGGAATATTTCTACTTATGTTTTAACGGAAGAAGAATGCTCCATTTTAAACAAAGGGCTTAACTTCATCCCTACTTGTGAGAGCAATGTCTCCGATACTATTTTAGATTTTAAAGTATTTTGCAGAAACATTATGTTGAAATTAGAGTTTGGTAACAGTAACTATGAACAATTATATCCCTTTAGAAAACTGATCACCTATGTTCTACACAATCACCCCTTACTGGATGCATATCTGAAACTCACAGAAGATGAATTACATAAATTCTATCAAAGTAAAGGTAGCTTCAAGAAATCTAATAGGAGTAGGAATAATTTGAGTTACAGAGAAAGATAAGCACTTAGAAAATTACAAAGAAATGAAATGATAGTGATTAGACCTGCAGATAAAGGAGGCCCCGTTGTAATAATGGATTATGAGCAATACGTTGAAGCTATGGAGAGGATGTTATCGGACAATAAATTTTATAGTCATAGGTTCATAGGTTCATAGGTTCATAGGTTCATACTAGGCTATCTGCCCGAGGGCATTTACAAGCCTAGCCCGCGTTTTTGGCTTCGCCACCCCTTTAGTATGGGGAACTATACCCATTATTTTGCTGTGCCTCTGTCGAGCAGTGACACTGAGGTTATCCCTGGGGTATATCTGTGATCTCCCATCCATTGGTCAAGATTTCTCTTGAACAAGGCCAGGTTCCACAGCATAGGGAGTCTTTGGGTGATGAATCTATCCAAGTCTCTTGTGGCTCTGATGGATCTAGATTTTTGAGGTGAAGCATATTCATCAAATCTGGGTTTGACATGGCCTTGTATGTTAGGCAAAGGTCACCTCTGAGCAGCGGTAGCGACTGAATAGAGCTGGAGTTCTTTCAGTCGGGCAGCATAGGACAGATTTTGAGACCCTTTATCCTTTTGGTGAGGAACTTTGTGGCCTCTCCAGCTGCTGCAAGTGTCGGGTCAGATACATTCCGAATGGGGCATTGTACTCAATCATTGGTCTGATGAGTGATGAGTAAAGGGAGACTATGACCTCCCTTGATCTAGATGAGAATCCTTCATGATAAGGTGGGCAATGTAGAAGGTCTTCCTAACTACTTTAGCTACATGGGTGTCGAATGACAGACTACTATCAACCTGGGTCCCCAGGTCCCTGATAACTTCTTCTGTGCTCAGTGGATTGCCACCTATTTGGTAGATAGGGTAACCTTGTTTTTATGACTATGCATTTTTGGCATTTAACTTGTGGCTCTGGCACCAGTTATCCATTTCTGTGAGACCCTTCTGAAGGATATCTGTATCAAGTTTGCAGTCATCTGCAAACTTTGTCATAACCCTCCTGTGTTTGCTTGTACGAAAAGTAGATGCCAAACAAGAGTGGGCCCAGGACTGAGCCCTGTGGGACACCACTTGTGACAGGCTTTGAGTCTGACATGGCGCCAGCAACTCTGACCCTGTGGTCAACCAGTTTGCAACCCATCTTGTGATGTATGGGTTGACATTTAAGCTGATGAGTTTTTCAATGATACCCAAGTATTGTATCAAGGCCTTAGCCAGATCGAGGTAGGCTGTATGGACTGCCTTTCCTCATCAATGGCTTTGGTGACTGAAAAGTCAACCAAGTTTAAAAGGCATGATCTGCCTTTGACAAAGCCAAACTGGGTTGGATCCAAAGTCTGCAAATTCCCTATGTCTTTATTTATGAGGTCCATTATGATCCTCTCCATGGCTTTGCAGATAAGGCTTGTCATGGAGGCACCGCCTTTGTGAAGTGGTACCACAGTTGCAGTGCGCCACTCCTGGGTACGTATCCAGAGGTAAGACTTTGATTAAACAGCTGTCCTAGCTGTGGGTTTAATTCCTCATTGAGTTCATGGTGCACACCATCAGGTCCCATGGATGCTGTGTTTTTGCTTTGGAGAGCAGTTCTCACTTGGGCGCTGGAGATGTTTGGGGGCTGCAATCGTTTGGTATAGATATCTCCCTTTGGGGAGAAGTTTGCACTGAACCTGTCAGCCAGTATGTTGGCAATGTCTGTAGGATGCAAGTACATCAAATTATTAGCTCGATTTCTACTATGTTATCTGATAACTTGAAAAGTGAACTCTGTTCCTGTAAAACCCATAGATATCTGCAGGTAGAGAATCCCTTGATCCCTGTTATACAGGGTTTACCTAAGGTTCACAAAGATGGACTCAGACCACCCATGAGACCAACAGTAGCAGGTGGTGGGTGGGTTACGGAACCCATGTCCATATACATAGAGAAACACCTTTGACCAATTATAGATAAATGTAGGATGGTCTTAAGGGATACTAAACAATTCCTTATTGATCTGTATGAATATGTGAGTAGTTCTGGGAATGTTGGAGAGTTCATCTTTGTTACACTAGATGTTCAGTCATTTTTCACTATAATTCCGAATTCATTAGGTATTTCTTACATACTAGTGGAAGTGACTATGATGATGTCAAGATAGATTTAATCTGTCAATTTTTAGAGACCGTACTGGAGAATAACGTCTTTATATTTAATGAAGAGATTTACATCCAAAATGATGGTGTGGCTATGGGCACTTCTTGTGCCAATAGCTACGCCAATATGTTTTTGGCCCATTGGGAAAACATTTCTCTGTTTCAATCAGAGATGTGTAACTTTTTATCGTCGTTTTGTGGACGACATTTTTCTTTTGTGGTCAGGTAGTCAAGAACAACTAGTGGATTTTGTTGATAAGATAAATAATCTTACTAGTTTTTTTAAATTTACCATGACGTCATCAGATGTGAGGATTGAATACCTAGATGTTTTAGTTGAAAAACTACCAAATGGCTTTATAAATACAGGAATTTTTAGAAAACCATGTTATAGAAATTCACTCTTGGCTAGGACCAGTATGCATCCAGGGTATGTCTTTAAAAATTTAATCAAGGGTCAAGGAGTTAGAGCATCCAGACTAAACCCCACAGAAAAAAGGCTTTGTTATGGAAATGAATAGTCTAGAGAATAGACTTATGAACAGAGGATATAAGAAACATGAGACTGATGAGAATTTAACATCAATTAATAATTTGAGGAAAAATAGGGCACAACCATATTATGGACCGACAGGAGTGGTTGAACAAGTGATCACACCTAGCTTTAGTAATAGTTTTTTAAAGATTCCACTTTTTTATACTAGTGATAATAAACAACATAGATATTTTCAGTAAGAATTGGTCTATTTTAACAGTCAATCCAGATATAAATGAATTAATAGGGGATAGACCCAGGTTCTCCTACAAAAATAAGAAGAACTTGTAGAGGCTACTTTGTTATAATACTGGCAGGAAAGACATAGTAGATGCGGACACATCAACACAACCTTGTGGGAGATGTAATTATTGTCGTATATAAATACCAGTAGTACATTCATACATCCAGATACACACAAGAAATATGTTTTTAAGACATCAGCAACATACCTTACACCCCATGTAGTACATTTAGTGGAGTGTGAACTCTGTCATTCATTTTATATAGGAAAGACAGACCATGTCCTTAAGGACAGGATAAGAGAACATCTTTATAACATTCGGATTAAATCTGAGTGTAATGCACTGTCTAAACATGGTATGAGTTCAGGAGAAGGGCATAGCTTTACTTTCAGGATTATAGATGTCATAAAACCACGTATTAGAGAGGGTGATATTAGAAATTTTACAGAAAGTAGGGAGGTCAACTGGATTATTGCTATGAGAGCAGATATAGGGAGAGGGCTCAGTGAAAGAGCCTCCATAAAACCTCTTTTAAAGAAGAGAAGAATAAATAAATGAATGTTTTATAGTACACATATATATATATATATATATATATATTTTAAAATGTATTAATTTATATTAGATGCACACATGAATTTGTTTTTAATTATATGTTCATATTGCTTTTAGTTTACAAAGTGCTTTTTCTATATACATTTCTGTGCTTTATGCCTTTAACTTAATTGCTTAGACAGAAGTTTGTCTATGATTGGATATAGGAAGTTTGAATTTGTTTAAATAGAATTTTGTATGTTTAACTGCATTAAGGTCTGATGAAGCTATTAAGTGAAAGCACTCACCAACGTTTTTGACTTTGTTTGAATACATTTTATGTTATATTAAGCCGACAGAGTTCCTGGTTGTCTTGGCTACCATTGTGGACTGTGGTTTATCTATTTCATCTATTTTTGGTATCAAGACATTTACCTCGTGGAGTACATTCTTTTTGTGGTTTTTATCTGCAATAAATACTCAGGTGTCCATTTCTATTACAAGAGTAAGCCTTATAAAATTTCATTAAAGGCTTCCGGTCATCATTTTCAGCACTGGTTTCATTTTAAACAGCTACATCATAGGGGATTATGACTGATTCCTTAATCATAACCAACTTGTTGTGCACAGAGCACTGTGATTATGCTCTGAAGTTGGGAAAAGATAAAGCTGTTGAGCACATCAAGAGTGGAAGAGCCAATCTTAACAGCACTTGGGGGTGTTTAACAAGACTAGGGTCTACCTGCAGACAGTGCCAAACAGCAAACAACAGGGGCAGAGCGTGAGACAAGTTTTAAAAGTCACTAGAACATCACTCTGCCAAGCTTCCAATCAGAAAGTGTGGCAAAATCTGGTGTCTAACAGCTTTTAATCTGATAAGTTTTACAGAGAGGCAATTCATTTCTGCCTGCCATATGACATGAATTGCTTCCCTGGCTTTCAAAGGATTTGAAAGGCAGTGAGATATCTTCCACTTCTACACTTTGATTTTATTTATTATTTATTGACCAGGAAAGTCTGACTTGGAAGGAGCCAATTTTCAGCAGAGGCCCGGGGAGAAACACTCCAGACACGTCTTTGGAATGTTGGAGGAAAACGGAGTACCTGGAGGAAACCCACACAAATGCAGGGAGGACATGCAGACTCTGCACAGAAGGCACCTTAGCTGAGAATCAAACTAGAGAACCTCTTGCTGTGAGGGGACACCGTTAACTGCTGCCCCACTGCAGCACCTTTTGATTATGACTTTCTTTTCTGTAACTGGCAGTAGGTTGAGCAGATAAAGCTCCAGGCACTACAAAGAAGTATAATTTGATGTACTTGCATTATGGTAATATGACTATAAAATGTATTGTCCGATAACATCCTCTCCATATCTTCAGTGTATTGCTCATAATCCATTATTACAACGGGGCCTTCTTTATCTGCAGGTCTAATCACTATCATTTCATTTTTTTCTTAGCGTCTTTGTATCAAACACACAATAAACTGGTTATTCAGTATCTGGGTTGTGAGTCACGGCATCTTATTCTAGTTTGTGACAGCTTATTTTAATTTCAATGGACTTATCTAACATCTTGTGATCGATATTCCTGTCATAATTATCCTAGACACAATATCTACACAGTTTTATGAGCATTTTAAAGTATGTATTCCTGTTCTGATTGCAGATTTGGCTAATTCTTCCAATTTGTCTATTTTCAATCTAAGATTCTCTTGGAATTCTAGCACTGTGTTCTGCAAGGAGACCATGTGTGCTAAAAACTCATACCCCTATGGTAAGTGCACTGGAAGTATAATCTTCAAGTTAAAGCCATCTAGCAGCTTTACCTCCCTTTCAAAGGGTAACATACCAAAAAAGAAGAGTTCTCCTAGATGTAGCCAGTGTAGATAAAGATAATCTTACTGGGTTAGCTTTAACATTGTTGTAAAGGTTGGGCCTAGCTTAGTAAAGGTACAACACTGGCTCATAAAATCATGTTGGTTAGTATCAATAAGATTAATTTCTTTTCCCTCATATACAATAGCTGATAAGAACCTTTTGACACAAATGTGCTAGCAATCTGAAATGCATCAAATCAATAAAAATACATTAAGCAAATGTGCATAGTTTAAGGTTCATAGGTAAATATTAGGCAATCAGTCTGCATATTATTGCATGCTTAGCCAATAACCAGATAGTAGTGAAAAGTGAGAATCAAACCTTGTTTTATGCCAGCCCTAAAACCACTAAGTGATAAGATTACTGAATTGTCAGAGTTGGAACACTTTATGGATTTGAAATATTGTTTGTCATTTACATGTTTTCCCAAAGTATTACATTGTAATAAAAATGTGTCAAAATATCAAAAAACTTTTTTTACTTAACTAGTTATGTCCACTATAACTAAAATAGAACTAACTGACCTTTGTCAGATAAATCATTTTTATTCAGAAAGTAGTTTTAATTAGATCAATATGATTGTGATTACAAAAATTCATAATCCATTTATTATATAATAAAGATTTGTAATTACTAAAATTTGGGGAAGGCAATATTTCACATATGAACATATCCAGCTTATAAGACTTATGTTAAGGGAAATATATTTTCAGTGTGCTGGTACATATGGAAACGTGTGGAATTACATGAAACATTTACTCCTGCATGAAGTATAGTGGTTTTAGATGACCATCTGTTCTTCATAATTTTTAAAGCATTAAGAATATTTTTAGTTTAGATCCGCTTAAGCAGGATACAGTAACCATTTCCTTTGAAAGTGGTTTAACTGTCTTTCTAATCACTGAATCTCCAATAACAAGTCCACCTTTCAATTCAGATGGTACAATGGGTGTATTATTTACATTTATATAGGTTCATAGGTTCATACTAGGCTATCTGCCCTGGGGCAATTATAAGCCTAGCCCGATTCTGTATGGCTTACGCCACCCCTTGATTTGAGTATACTGTGCCCTTTTTAAGGTTTAGTTTACTGTGCCTCTGTCTAATAGTGACATGGGAGTAATCCCTGGGACAAACCTATGATCCCCCATCCACCTATCGAGATTCTTCTTGAAGAGATTCAGTGAGGTGCTCTGCCTCACATGAACTGGAATTCTATTCCAGAGTGAAGGGAGCCTCAGGGTTATGAACCTGTCCCTCCAGCAAGTTCTATTTATTTCTGTGCTGAGGTTCAAGTCCCTCGAGCGTGTGGCTCTAAGGGATTTAGATTTACTGAGGTGGAGCATGTCCATTAATTCTGGATTTGACATAGCTTTGTATGTCAGGCATAGATCGCCTCAAAGTAGGCGGTATGCAACTGAGTAGAGCTGGAGTTTTTTAACCGAGCAGCATATGGCATCTGTTTGAGACCCTTGATCCTCTTGGTGAGATACTTTTGGGGTCTTTCTAATTGCTGCAGGTGTCGGGTAAGGTACATCCCAAAAGGGGCATTGTATTCTATGATGGGCCTGATGAGGGATGATTAAAGGGGCAAGATTACCTCTCTTGATCTAGATGTGAAACCCTTCGTGATGAGGTGGGCTATGTAGAAGGTCTTTCTAACCACTTTGGCAATGTGGTTTTCAAAGGAGAGATTGCTATCAACTTGGGTCCCCAGGTCCCTAATAACTTTCTCTGTACTTAATGGGTTTCCGCCTATGTGGTAATTTGTGGGCACATTGTTTTTGCCAAAGGGTATGACTATACATTTTTTGGCATTTAGCTTTAAACCATGGCGCTGGCACCAGTCATCTGTCTCTGTGAGACCTTTTTGAAGGATGTTTGTGTCAGCTGGAGAGTTGATTATGGCGCCCAGTTTGCAGTCGTCTGCGAACTTGGTGAGCCATAGTCCTCCCACATTTGCCTGTACCTCGGAAAAGTATATACCAAACAAGAGTGGTCCCAGGACAGAACCCTGTGGGACGCCACTTGTGACCAGTTTCAAGTCTGACATGGCTCCAGCAACTCTCACTCTGTGGGTTCTGTCTTTGAGCCAGTTTGTGACCCATCTTGTGACATATGGGTTTATATTTAAGCTGGATAGCTTATCTATGATGCCCGAGTGGGGTATTGTGTCAAATGCCTTTGCAAGGTCCAGATAGGCTGTGTGGACTACCTTCCCTTCATCTATGGCTTTGGTGACTGTTTCAAAGAAGTCAACCAGGTTCAAAAGGCAGGATCTGCCCTTGACAAAGCCGAACTGGGTAGGATCCAGTGTCTGTAGGTCCCCAATGTCTTTGTTTATGAGCTCCATGATGATCCTCTCCATAGCCTTGCAGACTAAGCTAGTCAGGCTTATGGGGCGATAGTTTCCAGGGTCCGTAGAGGCTCCACCTTTGTGGAGTGGGACCACTGTTGCTGTACGCCATTCTGTGGGCACATATCCTGTAGTGAGGCTGAGATTGTATAGCTGTTTTATTTGAGGGATTAGTTCCTCTTGGAGTTCATGTAGGATGCAACCTGGGACACCATCTGGTCCCATGGAAGCAGTGTTTTTTGCTTTGGAGAGGGCAGCCTTCACCTGAGCATCAGAGATGTTTGGGAGGCAGCCCTCTGCCGGGATAGATACTTGCTCTTTTGGGGACAAGGGGGTGGAGAAGTTTGCACTGAACCTGTCTGCCAGGATATTGGCGATGTCTGTGGGTTCAGTGTATTTTTTGTCGTTTAGAATCAACTCAGAACAAGTCTGGGAGTTGCATCCCAGGTTTCTAACATAACTGAAAAAGCCTTATGATTGTCTTTGGTGTCCTGTGCAATTTTTCTCTCGAAGCTGGCCTTGGAGGATTTTATGAGGAATCATAATTTTTTGCTAGTACTGATCAGAGATGCCTTCCCTATTAGGGATTTTGCTCTATCATGTAGTAGCTTCCTCCTTCTGTTGTACAGTTTATTTATGGCAAGGGTCCACCAGACTGGACGCCTGCCTTTGGATGATTGGGTCTTGGTTTTGTTTGGGATAGCATGATCCATGCATTCCTGGAGATGTCCATAGAATGCATTTATATAGGATTCTGCAGTTTGGGCCGTAGTTTCCACTGGCCCTGGGGCCTTGAAGGATTCCACTTCAGTTTTGAAAAGTGAGAAGTTCGCTTTTGAGAAGTTTTTCACTGTGGTTTTCTGGGCTGGGGGTGGGGTCGGGATGTGGACATCCAGTGAAATTAATTTATGGTCTGATCTTACCAATGAGGGATATACTTCTGGTGTGGAGCATAGAGTCCCCATGTTGGTAATGATCATGTCTAGTATGTTGTCCCGTCTTGTGGGAGTGGTGACTAGTTGTTCCATAGCATTTGAGTTTATAATTTCCAGGAACCTTTGGGCTAAGGTGCTGGGGCTTGAGTAGTGCTCCCAGTCAATGTTTGGGTAGTTGAAGTCGCCCAATATAATGGTGTTCGGAGAGATCTTCATGTTCTCCAATGTTTTCAGGAAAGCAGAGTGGGATTCCTGACTTTGAGAGGGTGGTCTGTAGGATGCTATAAACTGAAAAGCAGTCTTGCCCACTGTTAGTTGCACATGGATGGTCTCCGATACTTCGTGCAATGCCACTAACCTGGAGGTGTGGATATCCTTGATAAATATGGAAACTCCCCCTCCTTTTGTGGTTCGGTCTGGGTTTTGGGGCCGAAAAGCATGATATGAGGTATAGCCTGGTAGTGCTGGGGTGCTCTCTGGAGCCTTGAACCAGGTTTCTGTCACTGCACAGATATCGATGTTCTCCATACTGAGGAGAGCTTCAAGTGCGTGCATCTTGAGGTTAAGACTTCTGGCGTTTAGCAGCATTACCCTTAGTTTGTTGTTCCTTGTGCTGTTTATGGGGGTGGGTTTGACTTTTGAGCCTTGCCTAAAAAAGGCACTATGGGGTGGCAAGAGCCTTTGCCAATATCCGAAAGCCCAGTGGTGACAGGTGCAAGCCATCCCTAGTGAAGCAATGTGGCTTGTCGAGCATGTCATCCCAGGCTGACAGACACTGGATCCCCTTTGAATGACACCAAAATTTTAGCCAATTGTTAAAATCGATCATTTTGTCTTTGTACTGTGGCATCATTCTAGGTGAGGGTAAGATGCTGCTCAAGGTCAGGGTCATACCAGCCTGGGCTACATGATCAGAGAGCTCCTCTATGTCTCTTTTCATGTAGTCCAGGGAGGTACGTCTCAGGTCATTCACACCAGCATGTACAATGACTGAGTCATATTTGTATTTGCTTTGGAGTGACCTGAGTGCTTGCGTTATGTGGTGGATCCTAGCACCCGACAGGCAGCTCACCGTGACCTTCTCTTTATTCAGCCTGGTGAGTGGGACGTCAGTGTGTCTGACAATAGAGTCACCTATTACAAGAGTATCAGGTGTGTTATTCAGCCTTAAGGGCTGTGGCTGCTTGGCACACTGACTTTGTGGGTTATGTGTTGTGCGTGTTTTGTTTTGAGGTAGCGTTTGCTTGGATGTCTGCTTTGGAGGTCTCTGTTGCTTAGGTAGATTTTTATTTAGAGCCTCCAAGTATGTTTTTGTGTATTTATGTGTTTGGTTCGCTGATGTGGTGGGACTATGTGATACTGGAATTGTGTTGTGTGAGGTTACCTTCTCCTCCTGACTGGTTACACCAGTTTTGAGATGAGAGAGCTCAGCCTCCAGTTTGGCTAAATAGTTGCATCTCTCACATATATTTGAACCTGTTTGGAGGAGGAGAGGGTTGTCCGTGTACATGAGACAGTTGTAACATTGCCTCAAAATTCCCAGATTCACCAGCTGGACTGGAGAGGAAACCATTGACTGACCTTTGGACATGCTAGAGTAATATAGGGAAACTGAATTTAAGACAGACCAATAGAGGACAGGGTAATCGTAGAGAGTATAAGAGTAAGTAGTGCTTATGGTTTAATAGTGCTAACTTGTAGGATTACTTAATTGGACCAGTGAAGGGCCTTAGAATGAGAATATGGTGTTTAAATTGAGAGATAGAGCAGTTCTAAGGGAAAAAGTGAAGAGCAGACTTTGTGGAGCCAGGAATAGTTTAAACCCAATTAGGCGGTGCTGCCCGTTGTTGCGCTATGCACAAAAACACGCAAAACCATGCAAAAGAGGGTTTTAAGAGAGGAAGATGAAGGAGTTTTGGAATTGACCCAAAATGGCCAATAAAACTACAGTTTCAAGTCAGTAACCACTCCCACAGGGGCAGGCAGGCTGCTCAATGTTTTTCACTGCCACTGATCAACAGAGAGACTTCCCTTTAGCCCAAGCAAAAAATGGACTCACAGAAACTTACAAACAGTTCAAGAACAGCAAGCCTGTAACTGAACTTTTTAAAATCTCAGAAAAGTGGGAAAAAAGCAAGATTTTTTTTTTTTTGTTTTTTCAGAGATAGCAGAGGTTCACAAGTATCAACAAGTTATAACAGTGCAGTAAATGACCCCACACAAGAGTGCTAGGCCAAAGACAGATAAAATGCAAGTTTTGAGAAATAAACGATTTTAAAAATAAGTGCAAACAGGAAATTCAGTAAACAGCTCTAGGTTGTGCTCTAAATACAGTTACTAATGCAGAAATCAAGTTTAACAAGCCAGAAAATGCTCAAAATAGGCGGCTATGCAGAAAAACTTAGCAAATAAACAGAGGAAAAATACTTAAAATCTCAAAAGTGGCTCCTTTCTTCTCACAGCATTTTCTCCTCTTGGTGGGTGCTTCACCAACAGCCAACAAGCCTGAAAAGATGCCAAAACCATGAGGCAACCAGGTTTTAAGAGAGGAAGATGAAGGAGTTTTGGAATTGACCCAAAATGGCCAATAAAACTACAGTTTCAAGTCAGTAACCACTCATCTATATCAAAACTTAGTAATGAAAAAGGCTGACCAATTGCTCTCTTTTTCAATTTTCATTACCTGGCTGTTGATTCAGGAGTGATATCTCTGGTACTTCTCTGATTTGTAGTCCTTTTACCATTCCTGGTGACCTCTGTGTAAGTAAGAATTGGGGTGGGCTTGAAATTCAGAATACCTACTGGTTGTTTAGGCATACAATTATCCTGGATAGTGTTACATTGTATTGACATGTCACGACTTGGCAAGCCAGTTTGACAGGCAATACTGAACATTCATTTGTCATGAGCCACTGTTTATAGTTACAATAAATCTTATTTCTCAATATTTGTAAAATTGTCTGAAACTGGAGACTAGTATCCTATCAGGTGTATTTCTTGTTTAATGGCTTTTCTGAGACCATGAAGTTGTGATTCCAAATCCTGAAGTTTAGCACAATTATTACATATGATATACTTAATACTGGAAAACAGCGTCTCTTGTAAAGCATGCATGCTTCATTTACAACAGTGAAATGCAACACCTTTTGCCATCAAGGAATCGAGCCATGTTTGTGTTAAGCTGTCCATTACTTTTGGCAGTATCTACCTTAAATGTACTTTCAGATAGTATAATCCACCGGAAAGTAAATATAATATTATTAGTGGTAGCACTAAGGGATACAAGACAGTATACAAAATACTTAAATTACTGTTGTGAAAGAAATAAATGAAAATAAAAATAAAACAGCCTGTGGTCCACAAAATAAGGAGCACTAGGATAAAAAACACACAAAAAGAAAATAAAAGTTTTTCCTCTCTTTGTACACTTATGGATTCACAGTGTAATTGTCAAAGCATCCATATATACACTTGAATGCTTAAATATAATCACAGCCCCCCCCCCACCTGATTAGAGAATTAGGCAAGACAAATGAAATACATGAAAATAAAAGTAAAAAAGATAGTGCTTCACAAATCAAGAAGCACCGGGATAAGCACACACAAAATAGAAATACATGTTTTTTTCCTCTCTTTACACACTTACACACTTAAAAATTAACAGTATGATTGCCAAATCATCCACACTGCATTTCAAGTGAAGAGAGAACCATATTTGGCCTGTTATTTAACTGTTCTGTAGTAGTTTCATTAGTCATATCTTGAGATGAAGAGTCAGGAAATTGTGACGAAGTGTCCCCATGGCTAGAATCAGTATACTGAGGCAAGTGTATTAGGGTTAAATGAAATCATTCCTCCTCCTCAGAAAACAAAGTAGAGGACCTCCTCTTATATATTTTTCTTACCACATTTCTTGTCAGATACTGCCTTAAGTTTTCATGAAGTGAACACAAAGGCAGACATGTTGTCCTTATAAGACTACTGACAGGTACACAACAGAAGACATGGAAAATATTGGCAGAACTGGTACCTGGGTGAAAAATGCAGTGGCAACCTCTGTTGATGTTATGGCAGAGGCTCCTGTACAGCTTATCAGTTTGGCCCATGATTCTCTCTCTCGTCTCCAAAATAATCTGCAGCATGACCAAGGTAGGAACAGACATAGGTGTCTGCTTTTCTTTATATGTCTGACGTACTAGGGTCAGTGGAGGATTTGTAGGTACACTTAATACTGTTATCAGGTGCAGTGACAGCAGCTGTACCTTCTTACCCAGAATGCAGTTCTTCTTTTATAAGAAGCTACGATCTTGGACTGCTTCTTCTTCTCAAGACTTTCACTTTCATGCTTGTTTTCAGAGTCTGCAGAGACAGAAAATCACTTTTTCTAACCGTTTTCCCCGAAGCTGTGTTATTTGTTTTTTTATTGTTGCCTCTAGGTTAAGAGCCTCAAGATATCTTAATCTAGTGAATCATTTAAACATTAACAATCCTCATTGTCTTGCATACATAGTCATGGCCTCAGCAGAATAACAGCTCTTGGTGCTATTTACCTGCCAGAAGTACAATTGTTAATGGATTTTAAGGGCATCACTTGATAATTTCACTATATTTTGTAGATTTCAAAAGTGTTAGCCAAAGAAAACATTAGACCAATGAAGGCAGCTCAAGCCACAATACATTTAGTTTTTCACTGTTACCCAGAACAATGAGAATAAATGAAGAGAATGAAGCACAAAAATATATTGTGCCACATACATCAGTGCCTGCCATGTCATGAGATAAGGAAAGCAACAAGTCTAAGATGGTAATGTGTGAAAGTCCTGATACTCTGAATTGGTTATGTTGAAAAGCACTTGTAGCAAACTATGACTTTACTATTTTCTCTGTTGTTGTGTTACCATGAGCTTAGTGTGTATGTGCATACACACACACACACACACACACATATATATATATATATATATATATATATATATATATATATATATATATATATATATATCTAGAGAGAGAGAGAGAGATTAGGGTAGTGTGTAGAGATTCCCCCAAATAAGGCATGCAGAAGGGGGCTTGTCCACATACAAATCACTTTGGTTTGGGTTCAGTGAAAGTCATTTTCAGCATAATTGTTTTGACATTGTAACTTATAATAAAAGCATTTATAGAATCGTCATAAATCCAGAAACAGGAATTCGACAAGTCTGCAATTGTAATGTGTGCAAATCCTGGTACTCTCAGGCAATTACACTGAAAACCACTTTCAGTGAACTGTGGCTTTTGCCCTTTTCCCCATGTTTGTGCATATGTGGAGTTAGTAAATATAAAATAGGGGTGTGTTTGGGGTCCCCCAACATGGATAGTGAATGAAGGCTGTGATAATCCTTGTGTAGGGATAATAATCACTATTGAGAAACATCCAGCCAAAAAAAAATGGAATGTAAAAAGTGGGTAGTATCAAATGTTAAGGTTTACAGTGATGGTAATCCTCCCTGATAAAGATCGTATTTTCTTCTGTGTTTCCCCAAGATAAAAGCTTCAGATTTTGAGCATTATTTTTGATACTGCAGAATTATTTTGTTTACTCATACGAACATTAGTTTCAGAATGTATTTATTGTCAGATTACCAGGTTATCATACAAACATTAGTTTCAGAATGTATTTATTGTCAGATTACCAGGTTATCATACAAACATTAGTTTCAGAATGTATTTATTGGCAGATTACAAGGTTATTAAATATGTATGTAATGCTTTCTTCACTTTTGAAGGTACAACGTATTTGCCCTCAACAGAAGTGTTGAAATGCTGTTGAAATTTTCACGACTAAAGTTACGTTGCATAAGATATACTCTGTAAGTAGAAATGCAGCAGCAGTTGTATGCTATACAGCTAAAATTACACAGTACACAATTCTTATCCTTCCATTTTCAGTGAATTATGCAAAAGATGCACCTTTACACACTGGTCTGTGATTCACCATGACGTTCATTAATATCTGTTTATTATTTAAGCTTTCACTGTCTGATAATTTTGCTCCAAGACAGATTTAGTGTATCGTGCTTGCTGGCAAACACCTTACTAAACCTGAATTTGAATTTGATTGTGCAAGGAATGCTTTCCCATATATTTCTAGCATGTCACCTAGTACCTGGCCTTGTTTATAGTGAGTACATGTTCAGTTTCACAGGCAACATCTATATAATGACTAAGCTTCAGAGAACCAATAAGTACTACTTCAATAATTTTGAACACACCAGTAAATGTATAACAGATGTAGTCATTTAAATCCTTCCTGCGCTGAGGCCTGCCTGCAGTGTAGTCTAAGATATATTTAATGATTTTGAGTGAAGCTCCATTTGAGGAGACAAAATATTGTAAGATAGCTTAACTTGCTATGTACAGGGAATACCTCCTGCTAATTTGCAGCACATGCTGGCTCAGCTAAAATACAATTCACTCAGCATACATACACTATCAGATGGAAACATTTTTTATAGCTGTAGCTCAAAGCATTTCACAATAAATCTCCTTGCTGATGTTGCAGTGTTTATCATTTTCTCTGTATGAAAGGCTTGTTTTCCTTTAGAGTTCATATTGTCTCATTATTGTTAATTTTCTCGATGATGCAAAAAGTTCTTTGAAGAGTTGTTATATACGTGTATATCAAGATAGCTCCCCCACATGCTGTAATCTGAATCCCTATCCCTATATTTATGTGTTCACCTTTAAATCTTTTGTATAAGGCACATATGCCATTTTTTAACTTGGAATTCACCATTTTTCTGGCCTTTTCAGCATTTTCATGATACTCAGTGAATGACAGCTCCTGCCAGTGATGGTTATCCATCCTTCTGTGGGTATAAAGTAGGACTCGTAATCACTGAACCTTTTTCAATGACAGTGCCATCAAAACTTCACATTATCCAGTGTACAGATCAGCAAGCACATATTTCAAGGACCACCCTCCCACATTGGCAGGGGTCTATGTCCTCTAGTAGTCAAACAAGAACTTTCAGGTTTTGCTGAAAAGGCCAAGAAGGTAATGAAGTCTTACTCCCATGTTTGTTTTTAATGTTTGTTTTTAATTTGTGGAATCCAACATTCATTCAATCTGCCAAAAGACATTGGGCCACATTCCAATGACTTGCACTCAGTATAAGTGACTTACTCTGGGGTAAGCCTACGTATAAAGCAGGTTTACACCAGAATAAGTCACTTACACAGAGAACAAATCTTCTAGAGTCAAGCCCATTACTCCATTCCTTAAATGAAGTGACTTTGAGTAATTCATTTGCACAGTTATAGACACTATATCTCCCTGAGAGTCAAATGCCATGGCATTCTTACCAATCTGAGTTTCCTCCTGTTCATCTTGTACAAAGCACAACACTGATATTCATAATG
The DNA here is from genome assembly GCF_019279795.1 of Protopterus annectens. Taxonomy (NCBI): domain Eukaryota; kingdom Metazoa; phylum Chordata; order Ceratodontiformes; family Protopteridae; genus Protopterus; species Protopterus annectens. The sequence goes on along the minus strand of NC_056728.1, from coordinate 1,814,457,159 downwards.
AGATGTGACAATGAATCAGTTAGCAAAGGCTCTCTGCTGCCACTCAGTATTCCATTCTCAACGTGATTATATTTTAACAAATGTATTGCTCTCTCTTTCCTCTTTCTTCTTTTCAGTAGTACTACCTGAAATATATTATTTCATTGTTTGTAGCTGTATTCTACAACCTTTACTCATCTGTGAAGTTACTTTTTTAATATGAACTTATAAAAACTGATGGAAGAAATCCTTTGATGTAGTAAGTATATTTGGTTACTGCAGCAATACGATGTAGTAAGTATATTTGGTTACTGCAGCAATACGATGTAGTAAGTATATTTGGTTACTGCAGCAATACGATGTAGTAAGTATATTTGGTTACTGCAGCAATACGATGTAGTAAGTATATTTGGTTACTGCAGCAATACGATGTAGTAAGTATATTTGGTTACTGCAGCAATTCGATGTAGTAAGTATATTTGGTTACTGCAGCAATACGATGTAGTAAGTATATTTGGTTACTGCAGCAATACGATGTAGTAAGTATATTTGGTTACTGCAGCAATACGATGTAGTAAGTATATTTGGTTACTGCAGCAATACGATGTAGTAAGTATATTTGGTTACTGCAGCAATACGATGTAGTAAGTATATTTGGTTACTGCAGCAATACGATGTAGTAAGTATATTTGGTTACTGCAGCAATACGATGTAGTAAGTATATTTGGTTACTGCAGCAATACGATGTAGTAAGTATATTTGGTTACTGCAGCAATACCTCTCTTTTTCCTCTTTCTCCTATTTTAGGCTCTCTTTTCAGTAAACCTAGGCTGGCACCATATTCTGTGCCAGGACAGTCTCGTGCAACACTGCCCAGTCCATAAAAGGGATTTCATAGGCATAATAATGTGGCAAGACTGCTGCACTGGGGATTGTACAAACATTATGGTACTGAAGTGGCTGAAAAACACTGGAAACATGAGCCATAAAGCATCATAGAAAATGATGAGGGTTATATCACATGGGATCATCCATTACCAACAGTTCACAAGATAGATGCTAGAAAACCAGATATAGCAGTTCAAGAAAAGAAGACAAAAATAGAACTGATCCTTGAAATTGCCACACCCAGTAAATATCATGTCCTCCGTACAGAGAGACACAAAGTTATAAAATATCAAGATTTGCAAGAAGAAACAAGAGCCATGTGGAAGAAAGATACCCAGATAGTTCCAATAGTAGCAGGAGCAACAGGTCTTATAAAATAGAGTCTACAATCATATTTAGATATGCTTCTAATACATGTAAATCTGTATGAATTGCAGAAGGAGTCATTACTGGGCATGTTGCAGGTGCTGTGAAGAGCACTTTTGGCTAACATCAAAGAGTGAAACAATACTAATTTCATGAACTTTAAATGTACTTTGACTTAGGAATGGGGTCCATTCCCAACATGGTATTAGAAACCCAAAAGACTTGGAGAAATTAAAAAAAATGGGATTTCATTCTCTCAGATCTGAATTTTCTACATCCTGCTGTTACGTATGTCCTCTTATTCCCCATGTATTTGTTTCTCTACTTTAATGCTTCTACCTGGTCCTAGGCAAACTAATGAATCTTTATCATGTTATCTTATTTCCTTCTTTTTTCCTCAGATTTGTATATGCCAAATGTTTTCATCCTTTCTTCATACATCATCCTGATTATCTCTTACCACTATTGTGTCCTCATCTGAGCAGTGTTTACAAAGATAATATAATTTTCACTGTAAGCTCTCCAGAACAGTACACAGTATATTATGAGTGAGCTTTGCAATGCCCTGTGCGCAGGAAGAATGACATTTACTTTCCTAGAGTCAGCGTTCCTCACAGTGAAGCTCAGCATACTATAAGCTTTCATCACAACCTCTTACAATGCTCTGCATTATTCAGTCTAGATATGATGAGATCATCAGTCAGAGACCTTTTCCCCTTCTTAGTATTCATTGGTTCTACTACCCTTAGCTTTTAAAGTATCACTTGAATCTTTTCCATAAAGATCATAAGTTTGTATTTCTATGAATTACGTTATAGTTTTCATGTACTTGTATTATTCATTCATTCTTTTATTTGGTAAGCAGGTAATTGGCCTGATATGAGCAGAACATTTCTGGCCATGACTTAGAAAAAAATAAAAATAAGGCACATGCTTTCATTAAAGTTATGGTCTGCATATCATAGTAAAACAATGTTCATTGCTTGAATACAAAAATCAGAACAGTACAGAAATGAATCCACTAGACAAAGTTATTTCTTCCATATTAGCTACTGAAAATAAAGCAGTGGGCACATTTGTAAAGATAATTAGATAGCTAAAAAAGGAGGGAACGTTACGAAGTGACATGATGCTAAATGAAATTTTATTCCCTACTTTTAGCAATGAAACCTGCAAGAATGTACTATTTTCTTTCTTGCTAGCTTTGCCAGTTCTTGCTGGGGGTCTTCCCCTCTTTTCTATATGCTTTCCCCCCATGCCTGACAACCATCAAGCTTCCCCCTATATTAGTCAAAACCATTCATTTTCCAGGACTGGTTATCACCCAGTGAGGGTGGGAACTGATTGGATGGGCCACTAGCAAGCAGCCCTGGAAGTGATTACTGCCCACACGGGCAGTCCAACAATTACAACATTTGTTATGGCCCAAACTCCACCTCTTTATAGCTAATGTCAGCAGGCATATCACCACTGGAACATCATATGCCCTCCCACTAAATGTCTGACTGCGTTAAAAACCTATGAGGGCTACTTTTACAAGCTTGATATCACCAAACCCATATCTCTTCCTCAGTCTAGTGTTTGGCCAGTGGTATTGTGCATACCTTTGCTTGTACCATCTTTTACTACTCCCACCACCTAGCATGGGCAAGTGGATATAAACTACTCATTCACACCCAGCTCTTCCAAATCCCAAGCCATCATTCAAACTCAGGTCATCTGGGTCATAGCCAGGGCTTCATCTCTACAGAGTCTGGTGGGGTCATCCACTCTTGACTGTCACACTAATAATGGTGCTCACATTAATAGACTGATTCTTGTAAGCATGCCTAAGATTCTTCAAGAATGTTCCTGAAACAACACTATAGTTTCTTGCAGACTTCCCACAGTAAACACTAAGTAAGTAAATAATGCTGTGTTTTACAGCAAGGATGGTAGATAGATTAAATAATGTTATGTGGAGCTTTTCTCCCCAGGCCTCCACTGAAAATAGGACCTGTGCCCATTCTGACTTTTCCTGTAAACCAAAACAATAATCAAATGAATAAATAAATTATAGAAGTGCATGTCTATATGTCAACTATATGAAGTTTTAGTAGCAAAAACATGCAAAATGGAGTGCAGTTGGTGATATGGGGAGTGGAACAACTAACACATTTATCTGCACTGGAAAGGGAATATAAACTATATTCTGCTCAGCTGGCAGATTTCCCTGCTTTATAGTATGAAAATAGTAATATCACAAACATAGCAGTATAGTTTTCGAAATGCCACATCATTCTCAAAAAAAACCTGCCTACTCTGTAACTAATAATATACATTCGATATTATTTCAGAAAACTTTATGATAATGATGTTAATCCTTCTACAGTTAACTTTCTAATTTTATACCAGAGTGAATACTGATAATAGCCATCAATGTGCTGTTAAAATCACTCCGAATTTAGCTACGAGGTTTGAAATGATAAATAAAAATTTTATTGGATGGAGGTTAAGTTCAGATATAATTTTTTTAATTCTCTACTTAATTTTGCAAGCATATTCCTGAATGCAGGAGTTCGTTCAGATGCAGCAGCACAGTGGAATATTTCATCTGTACAGTGATAGGAATTCAGGTGTCAAAACTCGCTTACACTGCACTTATAGTGCAGGCCCAAAGAGTGGGCGGGTAATAGCTATCTTATTACCGGCATTGCTGTGGGAGTTAGGATAAATGAGTTTGCACATTAGCCCAGCTTATGAAACAGTAACTGTTTCTAGGTTTTATGTTGAGGATCACTGTAATTTTGTTTTACTTTCACTGGAGAAATTATTTCTTTAGGTTTCAGCACTGCAGTCAGACCACTTTCCTTCTGTCGTTCCTTCATAATAAAGAGATGATCTTCTATTTTTACTGTTTTCTGTACTTAGCCAGTATTAGTCTCAAGGCATCATGCTAAACACATGAGTAATGTTCTCACTCAGAGATCAAAATGTTTATTGTGTAATGAAGCTGGTACTGCATACATGTATGCACACAAGTTTTTTCTAAAAAAGACAGAGGTACTGTAGTTTGTTAAAATACTATGTTATATTTAGACATAATCGACCATATAGAGGCTGCTGTAGGCAAAATATTCCATCCAATCCCATTTCCAGCCTTTACTGGGGCTGAGTATAATGCACAAAATAGTGAATGATTTTTTTCTTAATTAAAAAAAAATGAACTAAGCTCAAAATTGTAAAATATATAGACTTAGGTGGAATTAAAAATAAATAAAAAAGTACTGGTGTCCTACAATGCTGATTGTTTTGTTGCAATAATTCAAAAAAAGGTAACAATTATGCATGTAAGAAGAATGAGGGCAAAATGTTTGCCTTGATTGCATGTGACCCAGAACTGATCACTGGCTTGGATACTGAACAGTCAGCTGTCAGTGGTGATGGTGGTGGTGGGGGGGTTTACAGTGTCAGTTACTTGAAGGCCTGCTAACTGCTTTGAGGGGAGAGCTGCTTGCATGAGGCAGTGGGGTAACCATCTTCAGAAGGGACTAACTGCAGTGCTAATCAACCATTCTGTGAGCACGTGGGAGGGCTGCACTTACAAATGCACTGAATGTTATACTCAGGACAGTGCAGACCAAATGACTTTCTGCTAGTGCATGCATCTAGTTCCCCAGTCATTCTTACACATGTGTTTACCCTGTGGTTAGCCGCTGCAAAATGGCTGAAAGGGAATACATATATGCAGGCAGTAATCTAAACTCTAAACTGTACCACTACAGGTAGAGTCCAGCTTACATAGCCTGGCTTCTTGTTTTTCTGTGTTTAGAAGAGGACAGCAAGCCCTCAACTAACAATGCTTTGCATTCCTGTCCTGATCTCTAATACTCAGAGTGCTCTTCACATAGTAGGCGAGGAACACTTACCCCGTCTGCTCTTCCCTATTACCCTACATACTGGGCAAACAACATAACTACTTAACCAGTTGCTTAATCTTTTCAACACTTCTATAACAGTTTGTCATATCTGTCCTGTGCATTCAAGCTCTTTGTCAGTTTTTTTAAGCTTACATCTCAACAAAAAGACCAGCTAGGACTACTATATACTTGTATGTATTTGCCTTCTCAAATACTTAAAAATGAAAGCTTTATTATACTATATTCTCAGTTATTTAGGCTTGTTAAAAGGATGAAAGAGAAAGCTAAAAAGAAAAACAAAATGCGAAAAAAAAGAAAGAACTAATCTGTCTGGGTGGTATGGGGCCAGGATGGGACACATAAGGGAGAGGCACTGGGTTATGCATGGAAGACCAGAGTGAAACAAGGGGGCTTCCTGGAGTTCTCTGCCTCTGGCTCATCTTACCCAAGGTCAGCCCTGTTGACTTTTAGGGTGCATATAGCCAATACTGTGGCTAGAATGAGTGGGTACTGAGGCAGTTTGTGGATGAATGTTAATGACCCCATCTGTGTTTTCATTACAGATGAGTGGTTATTGACCTGCCTAATACAGGCTTGCCTCATTTCAGTTAGCCCCATTCATTCAGTTGCCCCCTTTTGCTTTCAAGTCACTAACTGCTATAGATCAGATGATCAGGGTGGTAGCTAGACAAACCTGAGGAAACCCAAACAACTGTGATGAGAAAGCATAGCTGATGCTTCTATGGGATAAGTTCATTTCCCACTTCAGGAAGAGCTTCTGTATATCTGGAAGGGTATATAATTTTCAGGGAAATGTCATAACACCAAACCACAGATCATCAAACTCAAAAGATTGGAAAAAAAACATTTCTTGCAGGTGAGGCAAGACCCCCCCCCCACATTCCCCACATTCTTCCTATGTGTATATACCAATTCTGAGATTGTACTGCAGTGGGGAAAGAGCAAAGTTCCCACTCCCTGCTGTACCGTGATCTTGCTCAAGAAAGGCAGTGCAGTTCAATTAGCTGATTTTTGATCTTCTGTACTGGCTTTTTCATGCTTCAACAAAATGGCTTTTTGAAGTAAGGTCTGTATTCCATCTGGAGAGAACATAGACTTGGAGTCTGAGTGGATCCTGATCATTCCCCTATAGGTGGTGTCAAGGAGCTGTGGTTGGAATTCAAGGATTTGCCACTCAACACCAATGGCAAAATAAGTTGCCATCTTAAAGAAAGAAAGAAGGAGCACTTCTGCACAATGTTAGCAAGGGGGAGGGGTTGAATCTACTGATTTCAAAAAGATGTACTGGGGGTAGAGATCTATTGATTTTACCAGTATGCACTGACAAGTCAGGAAGGCAGCAGCTGTGGAAATTGTTGAGGTGATGGCTCAGGTGTTGAAGAAGAATTTTGTGCAATCATAATAAATGCCATTCTGACAGTCAGAGAGAGGATCTAGCACAACATCTGGTAATTTAGGAGAGAGGTGAGACAATGCAGAAACTTAAAACTCAAACTTCAAATGCATTATTGGTCTTATTTCTTAAGCACTACACACATATCATAGCAAAGCAAGTGGGAATAGTACAGTAACCTTTAAACATATTGCAAAAATTTATTTAAAAGTGAACATTATGAAATTAATACCAACAACCATATTACAACAAAAAACTGCAGTACAAAACCCTAAAATGCACACTGAAATACCTCAAATAAACCCAGTTAAAATTATCTTAATACCCCAAACAGTGAAATCCCACCAAAAAAGTCCTTCATGATTGGAAACCTGAATAAAGTTGGAAATCACAGTCACTGTCAACCAAGAGTTAAGGTCTTCCTTACATAAACAAAGTAACATATTAGGATATATTTTGAAATTCAGTGTCCCTTTAACATTAGATGAAACATACAAAACAAGGAGTATAACAAATGCTACAAGTACAACAGCATAACAGACAGTGATTATTGCAGCAGACAGTAGTAACCATAAAATAAAGTATCTGAAGCAAAGTGACAAACCCCCCCCCCAAAAAAAAAACTGCAAGGCAGAACTCCAAACTCTAGAAGACTGTCAAATGAAATATATAATTTCCATCTCAATGGCTCAGCAGCTGAGCAATAGACTAGCCTCAAAGCTTGCAACATTTTCAACCCTGGCAAATGAATACAGTACAAAAACTGATATCTATATATTCAAGCAAGATAGCAGAATGCAGCTATTAATCAAAAACTACTCAATAAAATAACATAAAATGACAAAAATCCAAAAATTCATCTGCAGGACTCATTTGTGTGGATTTAGGCAACTTAATCAATCTAAAGCCCAATCAGTTTGGTTTTGTAGCGCTCAGGTAATCTTGAACCTTATAAGCCTTTTTAAAAGGTTATAGTGACTGGGGGCATTTGTGATGATATGCACGCTGCCTATCTAAGCCTGATCACTGTGATTGACACTAGGTACCATGCTGGTATGGAAAACACATTAGAAAAATTTGATGTAAACGCTTTTTGTGTTGTCCTCTGTATTTCTAATTGGATATCCAACAGATTCCAAGCTGTGAACGTTGTTGGTAACCTCTCACAGGGATAGTGAGAGTCTCTCCCCTATTTGGCATTCAGTTTGCAGACTTCCATGCCAATATCTCATTAATGTAGTTGAACATGTTTCCCAGGGGCTGCAACCTGCCCACTACCTGCTCATCCACCCATAATTAACTTAGGCAAGAGGTGAAATATGCACATACCTGATGCACTGAAAATGGTTATAAGCTGAATGTAAAATACTCAGCAAAAAAATGCTCCCATCTCATATGTTATAAATAGTACTCCTTGTCAGACAGTAACACTCATAAGAGATCTGATCATTTATGTTAGACAACTCTCTCTCTTTCAATCATCATGTTTCCACCATTGTTAGGAAATCCTTCTGTGTGGCCCAGATGATTTCCAAGGGGGATAGCTTTAAGCTTCAAAGAAGTCATCCTGTCACTGTACACTTCCCTTATCAGACTCATCATCAGATATAATGCTCTATTTGGTATGTACAAATCCAAGCACGTTGTTTAACTAGAAAGGCATCAAAGACCTTAAATGCTTCAAATATCCTGATAGACGGGCATGATACTCCTTATAATAGGTAACCCACTTTTTCAGCTGTGAATCCCCCAGTCCTATCTGACCTCAAAATTTACCACAAAATCAGTGGCTCTACAAACACTCACACAAGGGACCTAAATCTACATAAACAAATAAGCAAGACTGATATAGTGATAGGTTCCCATCCTTACCACTGAAGGTCAAACAAAGCACAACCAGGACTAAATTTAAGGATAGTCTCGACTGGACGGATAGACTCAAATTTACACTAAAGTTATCATGTCCAGTCTTGTTCAGTTTGGGAGGTGACCATTGTTGTGCTTTAAAGAAGTGGCAACAGCTATCAAGTGTGCATATGGCTACGCATTTTATGGCTTCTGTGATCACTTGCGTAGTATTATTCCCATGTTTCTCTCTTTCATGCTGACTATCCCATACACTTGTGTTGAATTATTAGGCCAGATGCTTTTGCTTCAGTTTAACTGTGCATTTAGTAATATAGATTAAGTTTCCTCACCACCCTGGACATTGAGATGCATATATTGTGTACCAGTAATTTTATAGGTTTATATGTTCAGTTGTCAAGATCATAATGTGCTGACCAGCAAGAAGTTCAATTGCTCTATCCCCTTCTTATAGGGAGATAATAAATGGAAACGTAATCCGCAGTCTTGAATTCTTGTGTAATGTCTTGTCACTTTTTTGTATGTCTTAAACTTTTTTTAATATTACGTTTATTATTCTAATATTAGCATCTTCAACAGTCTATTCTAGATATAAACTTTCAAACAGAATTAAATCAGACAATACGTTATAGTCCTCTAAATAACCAATATGAAAAAGAAAATACTTCCAAGACCCTTGGTGAAGAATTAAAGTTTTCAAACCCTAAGATTTCTCCAAATAAGGAATTATTATACATTTTCAAGCCGTTTAATGTGCCCTAAAAATGCACTACTACATTCAGTAATGGGCCAGATATGTGATATAAAAAGTGACACGATCTCCCTGGAGTGAGTAGATGTGCCCTTTAAAATTAGATGGGGTAAAAATATGTGCTTTCCTAACTTTGGAAGTAACAGTCTGATCAGCATTTTAATGATTGTCCACCTGATCTTTAATGAAGATGCTATTTTTGTAATTTAGCCATTTAATTTGTGGTCATCATAACTTATGCCCTATTTTCCAGGTCTCATGATACTAAATTTACTAGCATTAAAAGGTCATTAGTAACGGCTGCAGCAAGTGATTATTTTTGGTGGACAATGTTGGAGATCTTATATGGAAGTAATTATGTTACCAACCTCGAAGTCAGCAGCATATTTGATTATTCATAGCTCTTTTCCTACTTTTTATGTATGAGCTGAAAACAACTAGGAGCTTTTCATCATCAGGGATCAAATATTACCTCTCTCTGCCCTCCAGATCACGTAACAGTCTCAACACTCACTAGTAATCTCAGTTTTTATTCACAGTGTCCCAACCTAATTCACTTTCATTTGTAGCAGCATGCCAGGGATCTCTTTAATAATAAAAATGACAGCTATTCCACTTTTCTAATGCAAGTTCTGTTGCACCAGACAAATAAAACTTTGCCACAGTCCTGCAGAAGGTTACATGATGGGTATCTGACAAGCTTTTGAGCCATAAATGAAATGATCAGACACACTATGCTGAAATAATCCTCCTACCACAACAATACTTTTTGAATTAGGCCAATTCATACCCACAGAACAAATAAGTGGCATGTAATGCTGCCATAATATGTGGTGCTGTTGCATAGTTTACCTACATGCAAAAAAAAACATAACATAATTTTATTTGACTAACAAGCTTGCAGAAAGCCCAGACAGTGCAGAACATACATTATGCCATTGTACTTACTAGGAGAGCAGAAAGATATAAGGAGATAAAGTATCTTTGGACAGTGAATGAAAACAGTCTGCTGTTTTATTGGTCACTGTACAGGTGGCAGTCTCTCCTGTACAGTCTATACTCCTACCACTGACATATTCTACTGTCATGGCTATACCACTTTGGAGGGTAAAGAATATGTTTGGTTCTACATTAAACAAAATATTTATTTTCTTCCTGTATTGTGAGCCCTTGGAAATGCAATGCATTAGTAATGGGGGAACATAGCTTCTCCTTAACAAATATTGAGTGCTTATTCCCTCCACAGCTAGGAAACAGTGCTTCCTCTATGGAGTACTGACATGTGACCACTTGTGATGCACTTCCTTGCTTTCAGATACTTGAAAGCTGCACCTTACATGTAAAATAATGATACAGCACAAAACAATTGGCTTTTGCAGGGACAACTCACACTTGGTCCCCACCTCCTACTCCAAATTCACACAACACTGGAGAAAAGAGAAACTCTTTTAAAACAACACACATCCGTCTTGTGCAATCAGTTGTTTTTCTCTAGCATGAATAAGCAAGTTGAAGCTGAACACCAGCATGTGATTTAGGTATGCAGCATTGCGGTTCATAATACTGCAATATTAACAAAGGAATGTACTAATAATGACAGCATGAAAGAAGACGAAACCAGGCTGTGTAAAACCCAAAGGACTTTTCTTTAATATTGATCTAGATTTAGCGCTTTCGGCTACAAACATATAGCCTTCATCAGAGTAAACTTCCTGTAAAACCATCTTTTTTATAAAATGTATTAACCAATCACCATAGTCAAACAATCAACTCTGCTAATCACTGATTACAATCCAAAGCATTTATTAAACATTTAAAAAAGTATATACATACATTTTCATCTAAAAATAAAAATGCTGCCTCATTTTATTTTAGTAAAAATATTTAAATCCTAGATACCAGTTTCTCTCTTTTTGTGATTCATGCTCTGCATTCTATGTGGGAAAGACAGAGCGAGCCTTAAGGAATAGAATGTATGAGCACAGTAATGGCATCAAAAACAACAAAGCAACAAGTGCATTATACAAACATTCCCAGGCTTGTCCCCACTTTATTAAGTTTGGATTTGGTATATTAGAACAGGTCAAACCCAATTCCAGTGGAGGGGACTGGAAAAACTTGTTAAAAAAGAGAGACACTCAATGGCAATTTAAAATAGCAGCCATGTTTCCCCCTGGTTTAAGTGAAACTACATCAATAGCTCCTATGATACAGGGAAGAGTTAATAATATATAAAGAAAAATTTCTGTATATATGTTTCAATTCATATGGAGACTAGTATCTAGGTTCAAGTTATATTGTGGGTGACTGGTCATTTTATTATATTATTATAATAATGAAAGCCCTTTTCTGTTAGTCCAGTCAAAGGGCATGCTAAATGAGACTAGAAAGATGTTTGCCTTTGTCCCCTGGTTGAGTTACTTTATAGGTTCATAGGTTCATAGGTAGGTACTAGGCTATTGGCCCTAGGGCCTATATAAGCCTAGCCAAAAAATGTACCCTGGCTTTCGCCACCCAAAAAAATTATTTTCCTGTGCCCCTGTCGAGCAGAGCCACAGAAGTGATCTCTGGGGTGAATTTCCCATTTCCCATCCAATCATCAAGATTTTTCTTGAAGAGTGCTAATGAGGAGCTCTGTTTGACATAGATAGGTAGTCTGTTCCAGAGTATGGGAAGTCTCTGGGACAGGAATCTATCCCTCCAGCATGTTCTGTTTATTGTGGTGACAAGGTTTAGGTCCCTAGAGCATGTAGCTCAGAAGGATTGGGATTTCTTTAAGTGGAGCATGTCCAACAGCTCTGGGTTTGACATAGCTTTGTATGTTAGGCAAAGATCGCCCCTGAGTAGGCGATATGCGATGGAGTAAAGCTGTAGTTTTTTAAGACGGTCTGCATAGGGCATCTGTTTAAGGCCAGTAATCCTCTTTGTGAGGTATTTCTGTGGTCTTTCCAGTTGTTGTAGATGTCTTGTGCGGTACATACCAAAAAGGGCATTGTACTCTATAATGGGTCTAATGAGTGATGAGTAGAGGGGAGTAATGACCTCTTTTTTTCTGGATGAGAATCCTTTTGTGATGAGATGAGCCACGTAGAAGGATTTCTTGACCACTGTGGCAATGTGATTATCAAAGGAGAGACTACTGTCCACCTGTGTCCCAATGTCAAATCACATTTTCGGCATTAAGTAGACTACCAGCTATATGGTAGTTCATGGGTACAGAGTTTTTACCAAAGGGGATGACAATACACTTTTTGGCATTGAGCTTCAGGCCATGGCTTTGACACCAGGTATCTGTCTCAGTGAGGCCCTTTTGTAGTTTGTCCACATCATTAGGAGTTTCGATTATGGCTCCTAGATTGTAGTCATCTGCAAACTTTGTTAGCCAAAGACCGTCTGTGTTAGCCTGCACTTCAGAGAAGTAGATACCAAACAGGAGAGGACCCAGGACTGAACCCTGTTGTACTCCACTTGTCACTGGTCTGAAGTCGGATTTGGAATCCGCTACTTTCACAGTGTGGGTTCTGTCCATGAGCCAGTTGGCAACCCATCTTGTGACATAGGGATTTATACCTAGTTTAGCGAGCTTATCTATAATTCCAGAGTGGGGGATGGTGTTGAAAGCCTTGGCGAGATCTAGATAAGCTGTGTGAACCATTTTACCCTCATCTATGGCTTTAGTGACTGCTTCAAAGAAGTCAATCAGGTTTAGGAGACATGATCTGCCTTTTACAAATCCAAACTGGGTAGGGTCCAGAGTTTGGAGATTACCAATGTCTTTGTTTATGAGTTCCACGATGATACGTTCCATGGCCTTGCAGACCAGGCTTGTCGGCTAATGGGGTGGTAGTTCCCGGGGTCCGTCGTGGCTTCCTCTTTGTATACTGGGATAACCGTTGCGGTGCGCCATTCAGTGGGTACAAAGCCTGAGGTGAGGCTATGATTGAACATGGTACTTAGATAGGGTGCCAGTTCATTCTGTAGTTTGTGTAGAACACAGCCTGGGATATTGTCAGGTCCCATGGATGCTGTGTTCTTGGCTTTGGAGATTGTGTTTTTTACCTGTGCAGCCGTGATTATAGGGACTTTGCATTCTTCCGGTATAGAGATGGGCCCTCTAGGGGGTGAGAGGGGGGTAAAGTTAGCACTGAACCTATCTGCTAGGATGTTGGCAATATCAGTTGGTTCTGTATATTTAATGCCATTGTGCTGTAACTCAGAGCAGATCTGAGTGTGCCCATTGAGATTCTTGACATAGCTATAGAATGCTTTGTGGTTGTCTTTAGAGTCATTGGCAATTTTGTTTTCATAACTAGCTTTGGAGGATTTTATGAGGGATCTCAGCTTCTTACTGAGGTTGACCAGGGAGTTCCTCCAGTCATGGTATTTTACTCTTTTTTGCAACAGTTTCTTTCTTCTGTTGTAGAGTTTGTTTATGGCAGAGGACCACCAGATTGACTTACTTTTTTTGAAAGATAACATCTTGGTTCTGTTAGGGATAGCATGATCCATGCACTCGTGTAAGTGCTTATAAAGTGCATTTGTGTAGGATTCAGCAGTCATACCTCTATTTTCTGTCTGCATGGGTGTCATGAAGTTTGCCACTTCTGTCTTAAGAAGTGTGAAGTTGGCTTTGGAGGAGTTTTTTACGATGGTTTCCCTAATTGGGGGTGGGGGTGGGATGTGGATGTCTAGGCTGATTAGCTTGTGGTCAGATCTGACCAATGAGGAATTGACCTCTGATGTGGAACACTGGTTTCCCATGTTGGTAATGACCAGGTCTAGGATATTGCTGCCCCTGGTGGGGGTGTGAATAAGTTGATCCAAGGCGTTGGAATTTATGAATTCTAGAAAACATTGAGCAAAAGAGTTGGTACATGAGTAGTTTTCCCAGTTAAATGGTGGGGTAGTTGAAATCGCCCATTATTAGGGTGTTGGGTTGTACCCTAATACTTTCCAGTGTGTCAAGAAATGAGGAGTGGGAATCCTGGGGCATGGTGGGGGGTCTGTAGCAAGCTACAATTTGGATTGCGGTCTTGCCCAGAGTTAGTTGCACTTGGATAATCTCGGATGCATTATGCTGTGCAACTAGCCTGGAGGTGTGGATATCCTTAATGAATATGGACACACCTCCACCTTTAGTGCTTCGTTCTGGGTTAGGTGGCCAAAAGGTGTGGTATGAATTGTAGCCTGGTAATGCAGGGGTGATCTCTGGAGCTTTGAACCAGGTCTCTGTCACTGCACAGATGTCAATGTTCTCCATTTTAAGGAGTGCCTCGAGTGAGTGCATTTTGAGGTTTAGACTTCTAGCATTGAGTAGCATTACCCTCAGAGTTTGCTTGCTTGTACCTGTTACGGTGGTGAATTTGTCATTTGAACCTTGCCTAAAAAAGGCACTATAGGGGTGGAAAGAGCCTTAGCCAGTATCTGGAATTCTAAGGGTGGCAGGTGCAGGCCATCTCTGGCAAAGCATCGTGGTCTGTCGATCATGTCGTCCCAGGCAGACAAATACTGGATCCCCTTAGAATGACACCAGAAGCTTAGCCAATTGTTGAAGTCAATCATTTTGTCTTTGTACTGTGATATCATTCTGGGTGATGGCAGGATGCTACTCAGGGTTAGGGTCTTACCTGCCTGGGATACAAGATCGGAGAGCTCCTCCATGTCTCTTTTCATGTAGTCCAGGGAGGTACGTCTCAGGTCATTCACATCAACATGGACAATGACAGTGTCATATTTGTACTTATTGTGGAGGGACCTGAGTGCATGTGTTATGTGGTGGATCCTGGCACCTGACAGGCAGCTGACAGTAACTTTCTCCTTGTTTAGTCTAGTGAGTGGAACATCAGTGTGCCTGACTATAGAGTCACCTATGACTAGAGTGTTAGGTACGTTGTTATGCCTTATGGGCAGTGGTTGAGTGGCACACTGAGTTTGTGGGCTATGTGTCATTTAGGTTGTGTTAGGGGGGTGGAGTTTGCTTGCGTTTATGCTTTGGATGTCCCTGATGCTTGGGCAGGTTTTTATTGAGAGCCTCCGCGAATGTAGGTGTGTGTAGTTAATATTTTAAAGTAAAGAAGTTTGCAAAGCAAATCCCCGCATGTTTAGGCATCCAGACTGCCTGCCTTTCTGCTAAAAAAACACTGAAGTACTTTTTTTTTTTAATGTATGAAGGTATTTGCATTTGTCTGTCTTCCATTGTTTGGAGTATCAGCACTGCTTTTTTATTTGTGATTCTCACTTTTATTTTAGTGATTTTCATGGAATTTGTTTTTTTTATTTTTATAGGAATCCCTATAGCTGTTATGATTTGTGCTAGCAGTGGCTGACAGTGTTTGCCTTCATTTCATTACCTTTTTCTGCTGTACTTTACTTTAATTCTGGTCACCCCCTGACATTTGAGGCCCCCTTCACTTGCTCTATTGGCCAGTTATTTCCCCAAGGTGTGAGATTCCTATGGCCCATTATTTTCTCTCAGAGTGATAAATGAGTGGACTGGGAGTGATATTATCATCCAAGCCATGGGGAGTTGGGCTCAGGTTCAACTTTAATGCTTTACAGGTGCTTGCATATGTATGTGGACATCCAAGGGGTGTCATACACTTATACAAGTGATGTCATCTAGAGACCTAGCCCCCTTATAGCAAGTTCCTACATATGATCTCCAGTTTACACTGGAGTCTAAAAGTATGCACACCTTAGACATGAATGTGCACCCTCCCAAGTGAGATAAGCATGCATTTTCTTGCCATTCATCTTTCCCCCCACCAGCTCCTCCATTGTATGGGCCATTAAATGAGCCCAGGTTACCTTGGTCACAGTCAGAACTTTGTCTCTATATGTCAGAGTTGACATGTTTTAGTACAATTTAGTATTTAGTAAACTTTTTGTGGTTAATTAAAATTCTACAGAGACACCCGACATGTAACCTTCTCTGGACAGTATCAAACCAGGGTCCAGCCATTGAAGCAGGTCAGCCATACTTCAACTGTAGTTCTTACATTAAGTTGTCTTATTCACAACCTTTCCTTTTTGCTAAGGCAGCACTAGTTGTACTTCTCTGCTCGCCAACTGTAGTAAAGGTTTGGTTGGGTATAAAGAGAGGAGTGGATTAGTATTAAATTTTAAATCAACTACCTTACATGTCTACTGAAAGCAAGAACAAGTGTTTATTAAGAGGGTATCCACTTAGTTCCCTCATTTATGTACTGTAAACAAACAATCCTTTGGTATGAAAAGGATACCCACCATCCACATATGGGAAAGGAGGGAAGTCATATGCAAAATTTGCATTTCTTCCTTTGCAGTCTTGTCATATTAAGTGATGTATATGATTAAATTAGCAACAGATAACTTTTAATAATGTTTGGAAAAATATAAAAAGGTTTTATTTTATAGAAAACCCTCAAAATACTGCAGTATTTATTATCTAATCTTTTACAAATTATTTGTAGTCAATCCTAAACAAATGCAGACCATACATTTGCCTCTTATTTTAAACTGTTCATAACTAAATGTCTATAAGGAAAATATAAAAAAATGCTAAATGATGGAAGAACAAGAAGACAGAGTCCAGCAATTACTATTAAAAAAATAAAAGTATTAGACTCTGAAGTCTACTAATAACCATTAAAATAAAAACATTTTTCAACTAAGTTCCATGATGTATCAGGCCATTTTGCAAAGAGAAAAATAATGAAGATCAGAGGTACATGGACTTTTGTTTGCTTTCCCCTCTTTTCCTGTGTACACCTAGAGAGTGTATTTAATTCATGTATTGTCAGGGTGCAAGGTAGCTTACCTTTGTGGGTACTCCTTCTCTAAAGAACACCCCTGACTGCAGCCACACACATTCTTTTTATGACTGATTTGCCATTTATTGATTTTCTTTTCACCTGGACTATGGTGTTTGAGGTACTCATCACAAGCAGGTCCATAGTGGCTAAGGTAGATGTTTTGTTCCTGCACCAGCAAGCCAGTGCCCATAAACTTTTCTTTTCTTTGGTGGCACAGAGTGGCGTTGTTCAAAGTTACTATAAATTAAGTACATATCCCTCTGTCAATAACAATATCCATGTTAAACATCTATTTTATTTTTGTTCACATGAATGAATGAATTAATTAATTAATAATTCTATTATGCCCAGCAGCAATATTTTTTAAATTATACAATTTTTCTGGTATTTTCCCACTCATTTGACTTTGGTATTGTCCACATGCCAGATAAGAATTTAGCACATACTTTTTTATCTACTGACAGAAATGGTTAATAGAATAGGGCTACAGCATTAAGTAAAATCAAAGGAAAGAGTTTGAGCAAGTCTGCACCCAATGTATGCATTCTGTATGCATAGTGTCTCTTTGCCATCAGCTCTAAGGCATGGTTGGAGTGCTTCACACCTTATTTAATGCACCCAGTTCTGTCTTCAGCCCCAACTTCTCTTTTTTAGGGGAAAACAAAACATTATTAAATGTCTTCCATGCTGTCATCTGCCACAGTGATTTTACATTTTGCTAGAATGACTGAGTCACCTATTAGTAGACAAATGATAAAACTATTTTAACTAAACTTTTCATTTTCTTGTGGTTATGATTTTGAGCAACTTCTATGGCATTAAAGAGTCTTATATAGCCTAAACTAAAAGATTATGAATAGAGAGATATTGGCTTTATTGTATAAAAAAATCTACATGTGACTACTCAACATCCTTCCAACTGACTAAACAGGCACCTGCTTCCACTCATGCATTGCAATGTAACACTACAGACTGTGAGGTGCAATACAATGATCTTTATATATATAAAAGAATGTAAACACATGATCTTGTACATACAGCTGATAGAGCCATTTTATTCTGTTCCCAGGCAAGTTCCACGAATCATATTACAACAGTCTTCCTTGGTAAGTATAACAATGTTGCAGTAGGCCTAAGCAGAATAAATTAGAAAAGGTGATGAAAAGTGGTTGTCTTGACTACCCTTGGGAAAGGGCTGTCACTTGAGCTCCTACGCATGGTGGATTCTAGGGGCTTTAACCCTGCCACAAATATAAGGAATGTACTTGCAGTTCATCTATTAACAAATTTCCACATTTACATCATTGCATGATCACTGTGGGGCAGGATTTTGGTTAGAAGATTAAAAAAAATCCAAGCTACACAAAAATGACAGATTGCCTAGGCTAAACTATTGTTCTACTTTTTAATATGGCTTCAGACAGTCATTGGGAGGAATGAATGAATCAACAGAAAGATAGAGGGGCTTGATAGTAAAAGTGGAGAAGAAGTACAGTTCTGAAATAAAAAAAACAATCACAATATTTCTTTAGTTTATCAAAATAATATTGGGTGCCATTAAATCACTAAAGAGTTTGGGAACTAGTTTGGTTTGCCATATCAACCAGAAAGACTGATTTTGCAATGTTGCCTTCTCTTGTTACATCCCTGAAGTTTGAATGACTAATCACCAAGTTGCTGCCAGAGAAGATGTAGCGAAACAAAGATGAAAATTAGAAAAGGTAGGTTCCTAAAGATTTTTCGGACTTTATATAATAGTTTGTTGGTTCTGTGGCCAAAGACTGAAGATAATGTAATATAAGTGGTGATAATAATTGATGATGGATAAAACTGTGTTTTTCTTGAAACTGAATTGTATTGGCAGACAATGTAATGACTACATCTGAAGAGTAGTAGTGAGACTGTCAGGAGCAATAGCAATAATAATATTAGCTGGAATGTTACAAAAAGGTGGAAAGACAATACAAAATCCTATTGCTACTGTGCAAGACAACACCTACTCACAAGTCACATGGCAAGTCGAACAGTTTTGGTAACATGTAAAGAGGATGGCACAATACATATAATTAGTGTCAAACATTTTAGAATACATATAATGAGTGTCAGACATTTTAGGATACATATAATTAGTATTAAACATTTTAAAATATGTACAATTAGTGTTAGACATTTTCGGATGCATATAATTAGTGTGAGACATTCTAGGAGTAGCAGTTGTGTTATGTAAAAATGATACTCAACTAAAAAAACAACAAGAACAACAAAAAAAAGCAAGCATGAATAAGGGAAGTATTGCATGGGATAAGAGAATCCTCTACTTGCAATTGTTAGATTAAGTATATTTCCTTTGGCATAGCAAGAGCTTGTCTGTAAATGCCTTGCAATCATCTGAGATTAGAAGCAAAACTTCTCAGGAGTATGGACCTACAGATGGGAAAGCTTAACTCTTACATTTAGATTGCACTAAGGACAGCAGAGATTTGTGATCCTTAGACTCTCAAAAGGCTTTTATGAAAATTAGGATAGCAGCAAGTGTAAGACAATAGCTCAGGTAAAATAATTTAAATCTAAGTAACTTGAGTCCAGTGCTTTCCTTAACTGGGACCCAGTTGCCCTTGAAAGGGTTGTTCCAGCTGTGGTTAAAGGAGAATAAATCTGCAGAGTTTAAGTAACATCTGTATGATGCAGCTTGTTTTCAGAGTGATACAGAAGTACAGGAGGAGCCTATACAATATCAGTCCTTGTTTCCAATGCCAGTTGTCCTGTGATTGTTCTGTGTACTCAAAATGAGGTTTACTTTTGTTTTTAAATATTTTTCATGTAGCACTGAAAGGAAAGGTGTGGCTGTAACCACATACCAAGATACCTGAAATATGGGACACTTTACAGCTAGAGGTATTAAAACTCAGAAACCTCCATAATTTTAGCACTGTACCTAGCAGGTAATGAGTTCCAAAGAGCATAGCCATGGCATTGTAGGATATAACTGACAAATCACATACATGATCCATTCCTAATGAGATAAGACGCTATACCAGCATGGTGTGACTAATTAGCCAGAATGCCTTGATAAGGACAAAGAAAACAGCTTCAGTCAGTTTTTATCATTTATATGACTGAGTGTATTCTACGTAAGCAGCCAGATGACTGTAGTCGTATTGTATCCACTTCTAATGTCATGCTGGTTGCATTGTAAGATGTTATTAGTCACCAAATTGTAATGAAATTACCTTTTTCTGAACATTAGCCAGAACAAGAAGGAATGAATCAAACCTGAACTGTTAGGGCTGGGCAGGATTAGTGGACTTAGGAAAAAGTATTGCTTTAGCTTGTTTCAAGGGATTATTGTAACGTAGGATATACTGTGCAGTTGCAAATGAGTGTTGAAACTGACACCAACTTCATCAAACACCTTAGGTAAAATCACTTCTAAATCTTATTCTCCATGGTGGAATAAAAAATTGATTACCTTATGCAAAAGTAAGAAAAAAATATTTTAGAAAATATAAATGTAGGTCTAATGTTAGTAATAAAGCTAAGTTAAATAAAATTAATAACACCTTTAAACTAATCATACATGAATGTAAAAAGTTAACTAAAACAAAATTAGTGAAGGCAAATAAAATAAAAAAATATAACTACATTACTGAACATACTAACTCAAGAAATAATATTTGTGCAATTAAGATAAATAATAATGTCCGATGAATTTCATTGTTATTTCCCAACTGTTTCAAAAATATAACACAGGTCAGTTTCTGTACTTGATGAATTAACTTTTTCCAGCAGAATCTTGTCCTATTATTACCATGACAAATCTGACATAAGACTTTTCAAAAATTAAAAGGAACTTTGCTGATGCAATACTTCCCATTTACTTATGAATATTACAGGTTACATTATGCTGCTATTAAGATGTTTATTTAATCAATTTATATAGTGTTCATTTATTTCTTTAGCTTGGAAATTGTTTCATGTTACTCCAATTTCTAAAAAGGAGATAGATTAGAAGTAAATATTCACTGGTCAGTAAGTTTAACTTCTATATTAAATAAATGTTTTGAACATTGTATACGAGACACTGCTAATAAGAACTGTAGAGTAAACAATGTTGATTTATTTCCACATAACTTTTTGAAGGGCAAATCTACCTTAACTAATTTAATTTATTTTTATGAGGACATTTCCTATAGCCTTAGATCTTGGACTTGCTTCTGGTGTTATGCTTTGGACATGGCTAAAGTTTTTGACACTCTGCTTCACACTGCAATAATAATTGTTCAGAAACTGATAAATATTTATCCTCATATAATTAGATGGATTATCAATTGGTTATCTGAAAGGAAACAATCTATTTCTATTCAAGGACATTTTTGTACATATTTATAGTTAATTCTAGTATCTCACAGGGATCTGTGATTGGCCTAATTTTATTTAGTATAGTAACTGCAACCTTACCTAAAATAATTCATTTTGGGTATGAAAATATACTGATGGCCTTAAAATTGGATTTACAGATACTCATAAGAATGATTTTGAAACAGGAAATATATATTTAAATGATATACTATCTTGAACTAACACTCTGGGTATAAATTTTGGTTTAGAAAAATGTTGTGGTGTGTATTTAAAAAAATAAAGTATGTTACCCAATTTTTGTTGGTATACAACCCATAAAAGAGGAAGAATATTTCAAAGATTTGTGGATTACAGTAGGTAATAACTTCAATGTTGGTAACCATGTAGATCCGGTTTGTTCCCTGGCAATATAGCAGTTAGTGCCATGATGAAAACTCTTATAATCAGGGAGCCTGAATTTTTGATTAGTCTTTATAAGACATATATTCGACCTGTTGCTGAGTATAATAGTACTTTTGTACGTACAAAAAGGGTCAGCAAAATTTACTTGAAATGGGTATAGAGGGTTCTTTCTAAGAAAGCATTATGGGATGCTGATCTTAGATACATCCAACATTATAGATTACTAAAAATGTTGTCAATGTCATTGATATTTCAAAAGTAAAAATATATTAGTATTCAGAGTACAGAATGATGAAATGTTCAATTAATTTTGCACTTTAACACTAACCCAGTAACAATTTCACTTTGTAATAACATGCATAACTTACACATTAAGAAATGTAGAACTTGGAGAAAACAACAGTCTTGTAGAATAAATTACCAGAAAATATTAGATGTTCAAACTCTCTGTCAGACTTTAAAAATAATCTTGATTTCTGGTTTTGACAGAGAATATGATCCAGATTTGGTGGCATAGTGTTTCTAGAAGGTTTTTAAACTAAAAAGCTGCTTAATCCAAACTTGTGAAAATTATGTGTGTGTGTGTGGGGTCTAGTGGGAGCTTTTAAGGAAGCTGAAATGCAGATTTCTATAGCTTGTATTTATTGAGGATGTTATTTTTTTTCTGGTAAAAATTTTCTGTCTCTAAATCTTACAGAAAAAATATATTATGATCCATTAAAAATACAGAAGTTATCACCAAATAAATTGATCATTTGAGGAAAATACTGTACCTTAACCTTTAGCAGAACATGAATAGGTGTTATTAGATTATTTGTTTTGGCCTGACAGCCTATTGATTTCTCTACTTGACCATTTTTGGTTGGACTGTAGGGAGGTTTTCTTAAACCCATAAGCAGATAACCTTCTGTTTCCAAATTGCTTTTTGCATAAATTATCTTAAAGAACAAACTATATATACCAGTACATATTTCCCAAACCTTTTTACACATACCAAGCAGAATCCCACATCCTAAAGGCTCCTTTGAGTTTTGTGTTCATTTGTGTATGGGATTAAGGATAGATGCCTAGTGTACATATGAACCTTACAGATCTTGTGGCTTAAGCAGGGTTTGAGTAAGCTTAATGTAAGCAAATCAATATCACCACCAGTTAGAATAAAAGACAATAGAAACAGGCTTCATTCAGAAGTAATTTGTTAATCTTTACACACAGAGCATGTTCATAAATGATATCAGGGATGAAGTAGTTTAGGCTGTTTAGAAGAAAGTGTAACTTAAGTGGTAAGTAATCATTTTGGACAGGTGGGAACATTACTAGGTTTAGGATCCCATTTGGATTAGTGGAATACATCATCCTATAAATATTCTGGCACATCTGCAGCAGTGCTGATAGAGCACCAATTATGCTTAGTAAGACCATTAATGGGAGAAAAAATGATTGCCACTGACATACTGAGTGACTTGATACACTGAGGAGTGCAGATGAGAAAGAAGAAATAATCAAGTTTTGTGACAGGTCTGTTTTTGGAATTATAGAAAAATGAGATGTGGGATAAAATGTCTAAATGTGGAAAACAAATCTAAATGCTTCAACTCCCTCATTCACTATTTCCTAAGTCATGAGTGTCTAGATGTTTGGATATATGAAGTAGGACTGATGGTGCCAGTGTAGCTTATATATCAATAACCAAATTAAGTTGGCTAATTTGTAGGCTTCCTGACATTAAAACCATTTTTGCATATTTTATCTTTGATCTGTGATAGAAATCTTTTTGTAGCACATTTGCATAATTTGAAGGAGTTCTGCCTTATAGTTCCAGACTTCAGTTTCAGTGAAGACCTCCAGTTACAGTCTAAGGGGGATTTACATATTGTTTTTTTGTTCTTTTCTTGCCATTTTCCCATCGATCGGCTGAAGGCATATTTACTGATTCATTAGTCTCACTAGTCATGCATACTCAATATGTTTCTGCCCCTCTGGCCTGGATGTTTGCTGAAAAATGTCACAATGATGATTTCATTTACTAAATGATAATAGCCAGACAGAGAGACAGACAGGTAGACATACAGATATAGACAGACAGACATAATATAGTGATGGAGCTTGGTAAACTTTGGTGCAAATTGCTCAACTCCTCCCTTACTGCTGTAAAACAAGCTGCTCGTATTGTGTTTATAGATTCAAATCAATTCTAAATGCTCAGAAGTATTTAAATGTGTTTCTTGAAAAAGAAGCAGGCATGGTTTATTACGGACCTTGCAAAACAACTACATCTGATGTAATTTTCCTATTGACTTAAAATTTACAAATTCTGTTTGGCGGTGTTTTGTTTGAACATTTTTTTGAAACATTGCAGTCTATTTGCATTTCAGCATTTATCAACTTATTGGAGATAACAGATTCTGGCTCACCCTGGAATAAGATTCTTTGGAACATTATTAGTTTTGGATACAGCATTTTTGCTTTTCTACGGATGTGGATTTTTTTTCTTATGGACATTAGTCGAAAGTTCATTTACTCTTTATAAAAAGTCTATGGGTCGGGGACTAACATGCGTTCTTAGATTACGGCATTAGATCAACAGATTTGATGCATTCATGTTTTTGTTATACAATGACATAAATAATTTTTATTTACAGATACTGCCCAACTTATTTTACTGATTAGTGGTTTTTGAAGCTTTGGTGATTTATGTGGTATACACATTTGACTTGAGAAAGGGCAGATGAACACACAATATAATTTTTTATTATAATTTTTTATATTCTGTTGGATGTTCTATTTTTGATGCATGTTTATATATTTTTTGAATGAATCTTTACCTACATATATGTGGGAGAGTGTCATAATATTTTTTGAACATAACCGGGCCTTGAAACTCCTTGGTATCGGTTGTTATATAGGTAATGTATTTCTAACACCACTGGTATCGTTTATGACTTTCTAGTTTGGTGGAAGCAATAACTTATCACTTCAACATATTGACTGAATAGCGGCTCCAAGCTAAATCTATATGTACAAATTCAGTATTGGCTGAGACGTAGGTCGGCCTTAGTTAACTTAAGGAAAGCTAACATCAGATAATATTGGTTGAGACGTCAGTCGGCCAATAAACTTGTCTATCAGTGACATATTGACACTTTGGATATTGTGGGTCCAACAGATGGTTACAGGATATTCAACAAGCAGTTGAGATGAAGGTTGGCTGCCCCATAAATGACATAATTCAGATACGGTTATGCTTTTTCTTTCTTTTTTTGTACATAAACAGCTTTTGAGACTGGCCTTGGGGTTTGGGTCTGGTTTGTATTTAAACTTAATAATATAATCATGGTTCAAATATAGACATCTAGCCTTCCCCTCCTTTTTTTGGGGCCTCTATTTGAATAAGTTTTGTGTTCATCTGCCCTCATCTCAAGTTTATTGATATATAGTTTACAGCGAGTTCTTGATTTTGTAACTCCTCATTGATTCATCATTGTTTATACATATAACTCCTTATATTGTTCTTTAAGTTTTATAAAATTGGGACATTATGACAGACAAAATGGATCTTAAAGGGATTTTACAAAGCTTATCTGCAGATAGGGATAATTTGGAAGCCTTTGGTTTAAATTTATCAGGTTCTGGAGACACGAACACTGCTAAAGGGGATACCAGGCATGCTTGTGGCATATTGTTCCAGAAGATTACGAGAAATATGAGAACTTTAAGGGCTAATATATGGCATTTGAAGCTGTTTAAAGCATATAAGATAAAAAATATCACCCCTCGGGGACTAAGAATTCGTATTCAGCCTCTAGTAGGCTTGATTGATGAACAATTGTCCAAAGATTGGGCACAGACCCAACATGATGCCTCCATGTTATTTGTGGACACCCTTATTCTATACTATGAACGCATGATAGAATCACAGACTACAGAAGTTTACAATTTCTGTTTAGAGGCTCAGGCCTTTGAGCTGGAGGATTTCTATTATAATTATGTAACAGAATTGGCCAAAGATCCAGCCACTTTAGAAACACAACTAATTAAAAAGAAAACACAAAAATTTCAACGTGATCTGACTGACTATGACAAAGGGAAACCCTTTGTCACTCAGAAAAATGTCAGATTTTTTGATCCAAATAGTAAAGTAAACAGGAAAAAGAGGCCTAGGTCAATATTGAAGAAAAATATTCAGTCCACTAGTAGCCTCACAGATGATGACATATCTTCTGCCACAGAATATGACTGCCCTTCCAACCAGGGGTCTCCAGTGGCGAAACGGAAACCATCTACAGACCCTTCAGACCCAGAATACGTAGGGGGGGCAGAAAACACAGGGGGAGGCACATACAGTCTGCAACAGCTATTACAAAAGATAGTGAGTTAATAACAAATGTACACAACATATCCTCTTTTGAATTGTCACCTGTGCACAATAAAATTTTGAATAAGGGTCTAAATTTTGTGCCGACATCCTTTGTTCCTGAGCATACACTTGTCAATGAACTCAATGATTTTTGCCGATTGATTAACCTGAAAATATTTTTTGCAGATTCTGATAACTCTCAAAGATCCACTGGGTTCCAGTTTGGGAGATCCAATTTCCAACCACCTATGGATAAGCATGTGGCCATATTTAAAGAATGTGTGACTAAAGATTTGCATTTTTCCATGGGATATCATCCTACTAGACATAACCTAACCCTACAAGAACAACAAGCATTAAGAGAACTTAGTTCCAATCATAATATTGTTATTATACCAGCTGATAAGGGGGGAGGTATTGTAATCATGGATCGAGCAATGTATATATCTGAAGCTAATAAACAACTATCAGATGCCAGGTTTTATATACATATGGTGGTGGATCCGACTCCTAATTTCAAAACATACATTGATTCTTTCTTAGATATGGCCACAGAGAAAGGTATTATTGATCAACAAACTTGCAAACAACTCAAAGTGTCTGATTCCATTCCACAATATCTATATTTGCTTCCCAAAGTTCATAAACATCCAACTTGTCCACCGGGCAGACCTATTGTTTCAGGAAGAGGTTCTCTTACTGAACCATTATCTGCATTTCTTACGTACTATCTTAAACCACTATTAGCAATGGTCAGATCCAGGTTAAAAGATACTACGGAATTTCTAAACATCATTGAAAATACACAGTTGAAATTGGATTGGTGGTTATGCACTTTGGACGTTACCTCCTTATATACCAGCATACCCCATGATGCTGGTATTTCAGCTATTGCATTTTGGTTGGATCGATCCCAACTTTACACCACTGGATTCAACACTTTCCTAATAAAATTGACTCAATATGCGTTGACTAAGAACATCTTTTATTTTGAGGGGCAGGCATATTGACAAGTGAGGGGCACAGCAATGGGAGCATCCTTTGCTCCAATATATGCGGACCTTTTTATGGGATTTTTGAACAACAATTCATATACAATTCTCATAATAATAATTTCATGGCAGAATTAGATATTTGGAGAAGATATCTAGATGATTGTTGGATGGTGTGGCGGGGTGACTCGGGTTTGGCCCATGAGTTTGTCAAATATCTAAATAATAATACATGGGGTATCCAGTTTACTTTAACTATGCAATATCATGAAATTATCTTTTTGGATGTACTGGTATCCTGACAAACGGATCATACTTTGGCCACCCGGGTCCACAGAAAATTTCCACAGTGCAACACACTTTTACATGCATCCAGTCATCACCCCCGCCACATCATCAACAACATTCCCAAATCCCAGTTTATACGTATGAAACGTATTTGTTCTTCTCAAAAAACCCACTCTGAATGTGAACAAGACCTTAGTGACAGATTGATCAACAGAGGATATAATAGATTTTGGATATTCAAACCATCAATGAGGTCCAACATATGCCCCGATCACAACTTTTACAATACAAACATTCACAAAGGGTCTCCAATACTTCTCTAACTCAACCCATTAGATTTGTGACTACATTTGGTAGTAATTCATCATCATTTAGAGATATTATAAATAACCATTGGGGAATTTTGCGTGCACATGAACATTTGAATGACATACTACCAGAAAGATGTGCCTTTTCTTATCGAAGGGGTCGAACCATAAACTCCTACTTCACACACTATAAGAGATTTAATCCACTTACACCTAGACAGACCACTTTATTTGGTGACCCTTTGATAGGCTGTTTTCCCTGTGGTCACTGCAGTGCATGCAGATATATGTCTAAGGCGAAGGAATTCACTAGCTCCAACACATCTCGGTTATTTCAGATAAGAATTTTTGGGAACTGTAGTACAGATTGGGTGGTATATTTAGCTACCTGTACATGTTTTTCTTTTTATGTTGGTCAAACCTCCAGACCACTGAGACATAGAATAAGTGAACACCTTAGTGCTATCAGAACTCAGAAAATCACTAATGCTTTATATAAACATACCATGACTCATAAAACAGCACAATTTAAATTTACCATCATTGACAAAATCCAGATGCAAAGAATATCTAAAGCAGGCTGGCATGATAGATTAAATAATTTGGAATCCTCATGGATCACCAGGTTAGGTGCTTTATTCAAACCTGGATTAAATGAAAACAATTAGTTCATTATTGCTAGCTGCTGACTTTCTATTTTATGTCTTGTGAATTATTGGACCTTACTAGTTTTTTGTCATTGAATTTATGCTTTATGCTCTAAATTATAAAAACAAGACGGTCCTTATCTCTTCTCTCTTTTTTCTTTTTTTATATACAAAATTATTTTTATAAAAACATATTTATATATTTTCTTAACACCATTATTTGATGAATATGCACTTAAAATATGGTATTTAGGTGCATACACCTTTAAGCTCTCAAGTATATAAGGAGTACCAGGATGTACCATTCAAACTTTTTCTTTGCACTGATGAAGGCTTGACTTATAGCCGAAACCAGTTTGCAGTTGTTACTTTTTTGTTTTATTATGCCACAATAAAATAGTTTGGCTTGCCTTTCCTTTGTGCTGGCTCATTTTGTGGAATATAGCAGTTAGTGCCATGATGAAAACTCTTATAATCAGGGAGCCTGAATTTTTGATTAGTCTTTATAAGACATATATTCGACCTGTTGCTGAGTATAATAGTACTTTTGTACGTTCAAAAAGGGTCAGCAAAATTTACTTGAAATGGGTATAGAGGGTTCTTTCTAAGAAAGCATTATGGGATGCTGATCTTAGATACATCCAACATTATAGATTACTAAAAATGTTGTCAACGTCTTATTGATATTTCAAAAGTAAAAATATATTAGTATTCAGAGTACAGAATGATGAAATGTTCAATTAATTTTGCACTTTAACACTGACCCAGTAACAATTTCAGTTTATAATAACATGCATAACTTACGCATTAAGAAATGTAGAACTTGGAAAAAATAACAGTCTTGTAGAATAAATTACCAGAAAATATTAGATGTTCAAACTCTCTATCAGACTTTAAAAATAATCTATCTTGATTTCTGGTTTTGACAGAGAATATGATCCAGATTTGGTGGCATAGTGTTTCTAGAAGGTTTTTAAACTAAAAAGCTGCTTAATCCAAACTTGTGAAAATTATATGTGTGTGTGTGTATGTGTGGGGGGTCTAGTGGGAGCTTTTAAGGAAGCTGAAATGCAGATTTCTATAGCTTGTATTTATTGAGGATGTTATTTTTTTTCTGGTAAAAATTTTCTGTCTCTAAATCTTACAGAAAAAATATATTATGATCCATTAAAAATGCAGAAGTTATCACCAAATAAATTGATCATTTGAGGAAAATACTGTACCTTAACCTTTAGCAGAACATGAATAGGTGTTATTAGATTATTTGTTTTGGCCTGACAGCCTATTGATTTCTCTACTTGACCATTTTTGGTTGGACTGTAGGGAGTTTTTCTTAAACCCATAAGCAGATAACCTTCTGTTTCCAAATTGCTTTTTGCATAAATTATCTTAAAGAACAAACTATATATACCAGTACATATTTCCCAAACCTTTTTACACATACCAAGCAGAATCCCACATCCTAAAGACTACTTTGAGTTTTGTGGTCATTTGTGTATGGGATTAAGGATTGATGCCTAGTGTACATATGAACCTTACAGATCTTGTGGCTTAAGCAGGGTTTGAGTAAGCTTAATGTAAGCAAATCAATGTCACCACCAGTTAGAATAAAAGACAATAGAAACAGGCTTCATTCAGAAGTAATTTGTTAATCTTTACACACAGAG
The DNA here is from genome assembly GCF_019279795.1 of Protopterus annectens. Lineage (NCBI taxonomy): Eukaryota > Metazoa > Chordata > Ceratodontiformes > Protopteridae > Protopterus > Protopterus annectens. Next base: position 1,814,427,183 of record NC_056728.1, on the reverse strand, counting down.
CATGTTCATAAATGAGATCAGGGATGATGTAGTTTAGGCTGTTTAGAAGAAAGTGTAACTTAAGTGGTAAGTAATCATTTTGGACACGTGGTAACATTACTAGGTTTAGGATCCCATTTGGATTAGTGGAATACATCGTCCTATAAATATTCTGGCACATCTGCAGCAGTGCTGATAGAGCACCAATTATGCTTAGTAAGACCATTAATGGGAGAAAAAATTATTGCCACTGACATACTGAGTGACTTGATACACTGAGGAGTGCAGATGAGAAAGAAGAAATAATCAAGTTTTGTGACCGGTCTGTTTTTGGAATTATAGAAAAGTGAGATGTGGGATAAAATGTCTAAATGTGGAAAACAAATCTAAATGCTTCAACTCCCTCATTCACTATTTCCTAAGTTATGAGTGTCTAGATGTTTGGATATATGAAGTAGGACTGATGGTGCCAGCGTAGCTTATATATCAATAACCAAATTAAGTTGGCTAATTTGTAGGCTTCCTGACATTAAAACTATTTTTGCATATTTTATCTTTGATCTGTGATATAAATCTTTATGTAGCACATTTGCATAATTCAAAGGAGTTCTGCCTTATAGTTCCAGACTTCAGTTTCAGTGAAGACCTCCAGTTACAGTCTAAGGGGGATTTACATATTGGTTTGTTGTTCTTTTCTGGCCATTTTCCCATCGATCGGCTGAAGGCATATTTACTGATTCATTAGTCTCACTAGTCATGCATACTCAATATGTTTCTGCCCCTCTGGCCTGGATGTTTGCTGAAAAATGTCCCAATGATGATTTTATTTACTAAATGATAATAGCCAGACAGAGAGACAGACAGGTAGACATACAGATATAGATAGACAGACATAATATAGTGATAGAGCTTGGTAAACTTTGGTGCAAATTGCTCAACTCCTCCCTTACTGCTGTAAAACAAGCTGCTCGTATTGTATTTATAGATTCAAATCAATTCTAAATGCTCAGAAGTATTTAAATGTGTTTCTTGAAAAAGAAGCAGGCATGGTTTATTTCATTATATATATATATATATATATATATATATATATATATATATATATATATATAAAAATGCCAAAAGAAGATACAACTACTGCATTAAAAAAAAAACTTCTTGGACTAATGGTAGTAAGAACAACTGCTGAAAAAATGGATTAATGCTTTTGTTCAGATTTAATGTATTAACTTCTTCAGAAACAAAGTACAATATCAAAAATGCAAATGTATTTAAAATACTGGTCAACCAATCCAAAAAGACTGCCAAAAAACTTTTTAAAAAATGACATCACTTCCTCTTTTTTTATCGACACATAGTGTGCCTCCTGAAGTTCTCTCTACCTTCCAACTACATAGCAGCTGAGGCCCAAAGTTTGTTACATAATTTGAGTGTTTTTTACCTGCATTCAGTGATGAACAACTAAATGATGACCTCAACACTTTACTAGTTGCTTCACCAACAACGAATTCTGATTTTTTGGAATAGGTTTTTTGCAGAAAATTTTACCAATTCTGCAGGTTAACATAGTGAAAGATCAATTTATTTGTTTATCAAGATTGATCAGTAATGTTGAAGTTTTTTTTCCAAAGAATATTTGTTTCTGAAAAAGTTATTTATTCATAGAAATTAGCCAGCCATTTTAGTTGATAAATATTTATCAGACGTTAGTGTCCACAGAAGCACAAAGATTTTTGATATACTCAGATATGGTTTTGTGAGGAATAGTAATATTAATAAAAACAAAAAAAGATATGAGACTCAGTTTCCCACTTCACATTAATCAAGACATGCACAGTATTAAAAAGGTTATTTCTAAAAATTGGTCTATTATACAGGGAAATAAAGAACTTGCACAAGTTTTAGGTAGTAAGCCTAGTTTTTGCTAAAAGACAATTAATAATCAAATCTTTTTTTGAGTGTAATTATAATTCATCATCTTTTAGTACAGGAATATACAGGAGTACCAAAGCTGGCATGTACAATTGCAATAATTGCAGTGTATGGGACTACATTCATCATTGTACCAACTATTTTTTTAAACATTGTAATTACACTGTTAAGTATCAAGAGTGTTTTACTTGTAACACTACCAGTGTAATATATTTAGGATTCTGTGAATCTTGTGAATGTTTTTACATTGGCAAAACTACTCATAGATTATCAGATTGAATCAAACAGCATTATTTAGCCATCAGGAACTGTGATTCTAAAAATGCAATGGCTAAACACATTTTTACTGATGCTGGACATAATATTATTAAGTTTATTATCTTAGAACATGTTTTACACTTTATATGGGATGTGAATAACTTACGTGAAGTTTGAGAACTCAAATGGCAGTTGTTTTTAAATACTGACACACATCCCGGATTAAACGACAATCTTAATATCAAATGCACACTGAAATGGTATTAAGAAAAAGTAATGACATTTTTTAAAAGTTTTTTGGAGGTCTTTTGGATTGGTTGACAGGTATTTTAAATACATTTGTATTTTTGATACTGTACTTTGTTTCTGAACAATTTCATACAATAAATCTGAACGAAAGCACTAATCCATTTTATCAGCAGTTGTTCTTTCTATCATTAGTCCAAGACTTTATATATATATATATATATATATATATATATATATATATATATATATATATAAAAGCAGGTATGGTTTATTTCATATATATGTATATAAATAATAAATGTATATTAACTATATATTTATATATCTATATATATGAAAGTATAAGCTTCCATCCAAGTGGAAAGTAGTTGATCCAATATTCATTGACTACTTTCTGTCAAAAACATAAATATCAATCCATAAAGGATAAAAAAAAACATTTTTTGAATGGGGTAGGTCCCCCTTCATCTTCATGTGTGTGGCTGTGCCCACCACACCCCATGCTAATTATATATACCAACTCCAAGATTGTCCTTATCCCCTACTATACCATGATCTAGTCATGAAAAAGCCATTACTTTTCAATTGGCTGATTTTTGATCCACTGTACTGACTTTTTTACATATCAGTGTAAAACCAATTTGACATAAGGTTCTGCACACATAATATATATATATATATATATATATATATATATATATATATATATATATATATATTCATATATATCTATTTTTTGTTTGAAATTGATAGCTATGCTAGAAATAGTCAACTAGACAATATTTTGCTATTTATTGTAGCTCTGAAGGTGCAATAATGTCTTCATGCAAGCAATGCTTTCTTGTATTTGATTTAAATTGTTGCTTTCTCTTAATGAATGTAATTGTAGCTTTTCTATTCTTGAGTGATAGCTAGAGATTGAATGTTACCTCCCCTCACAAAAAAATGAATGTTGAAAAGATATTACATAAATGCCTTTGCCTTTACTAGACTCATAATAAAGATAAATGCTTTGGTTGCTATTTACCAGTTTCCCACTTTTGTTGTAAAATGTTCTGCTTCATTGCCAGCACATTATTCATTTCTATTTCCACACTTCTACACTTAGAGCTTAACTTATTCTCTTCCCTTGGGCAGCCCACAATAAAGGCTACTTCCCTAGAAAGTATCACACTGTTTTGCTGTTTTCATTTAGTAGATGACCTACATACATACAATGTGGTTTCTTCCTTGGCTGATCAGTCTACTGATTGTTTCTGGAGGACTGCTTTAGTTGGATCTATAGAAAGTCTTGGGAACAGCTACACAGCCTTTCTATGCATGAATTTGATTCACTATCCTACCCTATTCTACCACCATCACATCCAACCCCAACATAACTCCCTTTATATATCTCCTTTCCCTACGAACAGCCTCAACCAGTGGCTGTTCTGTTCAAGGCATCATCAGCTGCAACATCATGAATCAGACACCAACCAATTATACCTAATTATTCCACATAGTTACAACCATACGTATTTCTAATATTTAGCTAAAACGTCATTTTACCTTAGCAGTAACCCTTCTCACAGTGCTAGAAAAATAAAATAAAATAAGAATCCAAGCCATCCCACTAGTTTATACAATAGTACAAACCAAGTTCCTAGTTACAGCACTAAAATATTACTACGATAAGCCTTGTTGTACCTTAAGACTATATCATGGCAAAGACCAAAGGCATAAAAATATTTAGCCTCACTGCCAGGAGTATCAGCAACAAAACTGAACAGATACAAACTTTAAGAATCAATCAGAGGAGGTTAAAAAGATTAGTAAGAGAGGCTGGAAAGACAATTTACTAAGAACACTAGGAGGACATTTGTGTGGTTCTCAAGTGTGTGACAATGTCCAGAAGATTTAGGATTTTTTCTGGGAAGTATTTGCATATGTATTTTTATAACCCAAGCAGACTTCACAGAAATTTTCCTGACATAGATAGCAAATGTTGGAGGAGTGATAAAAAGACGGGCAAGTGAGAACTATGGGTCTACCTGATAACACCGACATGCCAAATCACCGACAACAAAATAACCCACACCACAAAACTGAAAGTTCAAAATCACGAAACTTCACATGCCCGACAAACCACAATCCCAACAATCAACAAAACACAGACCTTATCCGAAAAACACACAAACAACACAAGCACACCAAAAACCTTACAAACTTACACTAAACCTTACATACACAACTATCTATGCACTAACCTTAACCCAAACCCTAACCCTAAGGTCTGTCACTATTGCACACTTACCTTACCCACACCCTAACCCTAACTCACTTAATCCACCCCTAACCCTAAAGTCCATCACTATCGCACACTTACTTTACCCGCACCCTAACCCTAACTCACTTAATCCACCCTAACCCTAAAATCCGTCACTGTCGCACACTTACCTTACCTGCATCCTAACCCTAACTCACTTAATCCTCCCCTAACCCTAAAGTCCATCACTATCGCACACTTACCTGACCCACACCCTAACGTCTCTCACTATCACACACATACCTTACCCGCACCCTGACCCTAACGTTCGTCCCTATCGCACACTTACCTTATCATGTCGGTGTTCTCAGCATCAGGCTTTTCAACAGTCGGTCACCTCTGTTGTCGATCTTCCGGTGTCGGTTATCTCGTTGTTGGTGTTTTCCACTTTCGGTAATCAGGTAGACCCAAGAACTATACCTCTCAACCTCTGAGAGCAAGACATTTGGACAAAACCATAAATAAAAATGAGACAAAGACCCAAAAATAGGGACGATTTTAAAATATTGCTCTTACAAACTTAGAAAGTTGATAAAATAACAAGTTTTGCATTAACATGAATTTTCTGAAGGGTAGTCTAAAACTCAAATGTCTGTCATTATTTTCTAACTTTGATCTTTAATGATTTACCACTAATTTGGCAGAAAACCATGATTTTATGAAAAACAAACCAAAAATATGAGGTCTAAATCTTTTCATTCTGCGAAAACCTGTACAGTTGAGGGGTATGCTGAGAACATGTTTTTGGGAGATTAAAGAGTTAGCAGATTTTAAAAATTCCCTACAGAGTACTCTGTCAGAAATGTTGGGGAGCAAATGTCTGTAACTAAGGAAATGATTCTTTTGAGTTGGGGCACAATAGCTGAATTGCCAATGCATAGTAAGTTTAATGTGACTGGCTCCCAGAAAACCAATTACTAGAAAACATCAGTCAAAATCTAAACTGACTGTTAATGAAGTCATGAATATGTAAAGGAGATAAAAAAACTAGAGGTGGGATCTTTAGAAAAGGGAAGGAGCAAATCATATAGAAATAAAGGAGTTAATGGGAAAAAACATGCAGAATAATGTTCAAGAAGAGAGTGAGGTTTAAAGGAAGGGAGGAATTCAGTGATGTATATAATGCTGGAGTGAACAGTTGTTAAAAAGAACAAAAACATAAATGTATAATGCAGAAATATAAACATGCTACTGCATTTGTTTTTGTTTTTATAAATGCATGTATGTCTATGTCAGTGCTGCAGAGAGCAGCCTTGCCTTGCCATGCTATACCTCATTCCACACATTCCAACCCCAAAATGAGGTCAGGAAGACTAAGGGTGGTGGAGTCTCTATCTTCATCAAGGACACGCACACCTCCAGACTGGTTTGCCAGCATGACATACTGGAACTACTCCAGGTACAACTGACAGTTAGCAAGACACCCATCCAAGTTATAGCTAGCTTAGACTCCCCCCCCCATGACTCAGGACACCCAGTGGATCTGCTAGACTCCATCAAAATACCCCCTAACACTTTGATCCTTGGTGACTTCAACTACTGCACCATAGACTGGGTGAACTATTCTTGCACTAATACACTGTCTGAATGATTTATCGACTTCATCATTTCTAATGTACTAGACTAGCTCTTCTCGTCCCCCACAAGGGGAGATAACATTCTGGACTTGCTTCTCACCAACATGGGTGACTGCTGCACCACTCTCATTGTATGTTCTTCCTTGGTGAGATCAGATCATCGGTCTGTCCCATTAAAAGTTTCTATCCCACCCAACCCCCTCAGCCATAATCAAGCTAAAAAAATTCTTAAAAGCTGACTACAGCCTCCTAAGGGAGTGTATCAATAGCTTCACACCACCGCCCCTCTCAGAGGATGCAGTAAACTGTGCTGAGAAGTATGCCAGAGCAGTATAAAAGCATCTGTACAACTGCATGGACTCAGCCATACCCAACAGAGCTAAAACCTGCTCCTCAAGGAAACACAAACCTGTCTGGTGGACATCCACTATTAACAGGCTTGACAACAAAAAGAAGAAACTGTTGTCCAAGGGTAAAAAGGAACAAATTCCAAATTGGAAAACCACCCTCCTTAGCCTCAACAAGCAAATTGGATCGTAGTGAAAACTTCCAAGGCCAATTATGAATTGCAATCAGCCTCCATAACAAAGGAAAACCATAAAGTCTTCTTCAATTACATCAGGAACCTCTGTGGCAAAGCCCAGGTTTGTTCCGAATTAGTACTTCACAGTATCACGTACACTGATCCTGTTGAATTAGCCAACCTGCTAGCAGATAGATTCAATGCAAATTTCACTCCCCTGTCCCCCCAAAGGCCTTTTCAACATCCCTAATATTTGTCCTGCAGCTCACATATCTGCATAGATCAAGTGTTACAGATCCTATCCAAGGCAAAAAAACACAGCTTCCATGGGACCTGATAGTATCCCAGGATGTATTCTGCACCATCTCCAGCAAGCACTGGTTTTGCCATTGAGCGGCCTGTTCAACCACAGCCTAAGTACTGGCTTCATTCCAGCAGAGAGGAGAACCACCATTGTCATCCCCTTGCCCAAAGGTGGTGCCACTACTGACCCTGAAAACTATCACTGCATTATCTTGACATGTCTGATCTGTAAAGCCATGGAGCTCATAAACAAGGACATAGGCCATCTCCAAGCACTTGACCCCACTGAGTTGGGATTTGTTAAGGGAAGATCTTGCCTGTTGAACCTGGTTGACTTCTTTGAGACTGTCACCAAGGCCCTGGATGAGGGAAAGTCAGCACAGACAACTTATCTTGACTTGGCCAAGGTCTTTGACACAATCCCCCACTTGGTCATCATCAAAAAGCTAAAACAACTTGGTGTAAATCCATATCTCTTCAGGTTTGTGGCCAACTGGCTCAACGATAGGACCCTCAAAGTCAAAATAGGCACCTTCACCTGTCACTAGTGGAGTTCCCCAGGGATCTGTCCTGGGACCCCTACTGTTTGGCAACTATTTCTTGGAGGTACAGGCAAAGACAAAAGGCCTGTGGCTAAACAAGTTTGCCAACAACTGTAAGTTGGCTGCTGTCACTGACTCCCCAAATGAAGTTAACATACTACAAGGGGGTCTCACAGCAACTAATGATTATTGCCAAAGTCATGGCCTCAAGCTAAATGCAAAAAATGTGTCATCATACCATTCAGCAAAAACATGTCCCCCAACTGATTACCACATCAACGGCAACTGCCTAAGCACACAACCTGTGCTGAGAGACCTGGGCACTCAGGTTGATAACAACCTCACATTTGACCATCATGTAGCGGCAATGGTCAGAAAAGACTTTTACTTAGCTTATCTCATAAGTAAAGGGATTGCATCCAAAAAAAATGAGGTTATTACCTCTCTATACTCCTCCCTCATTAGACCAATAATTGCATATAACTACCTGTTTGGGATGTACCTCTCCAAACATCTGCACCAACTGGAAAGGTCACTGAAATTCCTCACAAAGAGAATCCATGGCCTCCAACACTTGTCCTATGTAGACAGGCTCAAATCACTGTCACTCTACTTGGTATCATACAGCTTGCTCAGGAGTGATCTGTGTATTGCCTACAAGGCAATCTCAGACACTGCCCTACTAGAGGTGCTCCATATCCATAAGTCAAACTCCTCACACACTACCCACTCAAAAGGCCTGAGCCTAATATGTGACATTAACAAAACCTGCTGGAGAGACAGGTTTGTCTCCCAGAGGCTGCCCCGTCTCTGGAATAGACTTCCCATACATGTCAAACAGAGCACCTCGCTGACCCTCTTCAAGTGCAACCTGGATGAGTGGATGGGAAACCACAAATTCATCCCAAGGGTTTCACCTGTGTCCCTCATTGACGGGTGTCAAGTGCTGACTGAGGTTTCTTTTTGGGGATAAACTCTTGGCTAGGCTTGTAAGGGCCCAAGGGTCATTAGCCTAGTAACCTCCTATGATCATATGATCCTATGATTAAGTGGTAATTTACTAAAGATGTTTAAAAACAAAACACACACACACACACACACACACACACACACACACACACAATAATAATAATAATAAAATAAAAAATCAAGGGACCCACTGAGTTATCCATATGTGTTCCATGGCTTTTTGTATGGTTAACCTGCACTGGATTTTAAGTAAGGCTTCCATTATTTTAATTCAATTCCACCATCTTCCATCTTCTGAAATGTTGAATACTGACTGGTCTACAGCATTACAGAGAGGAAGAAATGATTCTTCCCAAAAGTAATGTTCAGATTATTTTGAAGAATAACAGCAGTTGCTAGTCATAACATAGAGTGAGTGTATATCATTTGAAAATTATAGCTTTGCTTTATCATTTCAGTGGTTATCTTTTAACTGAGACCACTCACACTCTGTAGTTCTGATTTATTTATTATCTAAATGCTTATAAAGTATGGACCACCAAGTAAGGTTTCAGATAATGTGGTGTAGAACTCCTGGTTCAGTCAGTGTTTTGTGCACATCTCATTCTGTCTCTTTCGTGACCCCAAAACATTATATACTTCACTGTGCTTTTTTTGCAGTGCAGTCACTAATCCTTTAGGGCCCCATTGGGTGCATAACAGAAGGCTTGTTGTCCATAGCCTAACTTTGCCTTACTGTATTTACCATTTGTCAAGTGTGAGCGGGTGAGGTGAGAACTCTTCAGTCACCTGCTTTTCATCAAAGAAGGTTTTATTGTTTTTCTTAATCACCTTTAGTAGATGTTTTCCCAAATGTGACAAAATTACTTGTCCACTTGTGTTAGGTCATACTTAAGTGAATCATTACACAGGTAAAGGGTAACTCCCTCATCAGCTCCATTAATTTGCCTCTATTAATCTTTGTGTTATCTTACCTTTATTTACTTCACCTTTTAGCTTGTTAACCTTATCTTTTCGTAGTTGAAAAACCTGATGTACTGAATCAAGCTGAATTGCTTGGAAGACACTCATTTTAGCTGTCCCATGCACCTTGTATTCTGTAAGTGGAATTCACACTCAGTGGCATGGATCCTGAAAGGATAGTTTATCCTAGCACATATCAACCTCCCCTTCTGAAGTACAGTGCTAAGAATAATGTTAGCTGTTATACTTAGAGTGATCACAAGCTGCCAGTCAACATTATTTAATTTTGAAAGGTTAAAACTAAGATCATATCTTACATTATGATAAACCATAATATTTAATATTTTATGGCTCATAGGCTTTAAATATTATGTAAGTGCTAATATTATTCATTATGTTATGAAAATTCTCATAATGCATCTCATATGTGTACCTTTTCATTTTAAGGAGTTAAAATTATGGAGTTAAATCATTTTACTGGATAAGCACTTTATGTTCACAGATGACTCAACTATGTATTTTATATTTAAAATAAATAATCAGTGGGACCCAAATGATGATATCTCATGCACCCGAATATGAATCTGTCATATAAAAAATTGCTTTATTATCACACAAGGCTTGTTATCTAGCTTTACCAAAATACAGAATGTTCTTTGTCTTTGTAAAGCTGTGTGTCTTGGTTCTAACCTATAAATCACTTTGTAGCATTATCATTTTATTTAGTCTACTTTTATAGCTCTGTATTATTAAGCTCTGCACTCACTAGTTGTATCTACATATGATAATCTTTAATGTACATGGTACAAGTAACCCAACTTGTTATTTAAACAGCTCACCATCACAATTCTTTCATTCCCTTGTTTCCTGGTATACTTACATTTTAAGTAGGTGACACGTTTAACAAATTCTCCTAGGAGCAGAGAGCTATCATCCAACATTTATGCACTTGGGTAAAAATGTAGTAATTTTGACAGCAGACAGTACATTATAACTATCACTAAACTATGCATAGAGTTGTACTTTAATTCTAATGTACAAAAACTCCTTAGCTACATACAATATTCATTAGTGTGGGAGGATATGGTTAACAAACAGGTTGCTTTGCCAAGGATGGTCTGCACCTGTCCCCTCTTGACTTTTGAATATTGGTTATTACATTGTCCTTCCCCACAGAGCCTTTTTTAGGCAATGCCAAAGAAACAAACCTCCCAACATAGAAAAATCTGTCCAAGGAAATCTTAAAAGGGTTACTGCTGAATGCTAGGAGTGTAAACAAGAAATTCCATTCACTCCAGGCTCACTTCACCTTGAAGAATGCAGACATCTGTGCAGTTACCAAGACATAGTTTAAAACCACAAAGAGTACAGTGGCTTCAGTGCTTTCCAAACATTTAGACCAGCAACTGCTTAGACAGGGAATAAAGGTGGAGGTGTGTCGATCTAAATCAATAATATACCTCTGGGTTAGTTAAACAGGATAATGCACTGGAGTTCCTCCACGTCCAGATTGCCATAGACAAAGCGCCATACCATATCCTAGCAAGCTATAGGTCATCCTGTATGTTCCATGAAACCCATAATTCATATTTACATCTACTAGAGACACTTACCATTCAACCAAATACCATAATCATGGCAGACTTTAATTATCACTCTATAAACTGGGAATCCTATGACTCAAAAATTTATTGTTGCAGAGATTCCTAGACTCTGTTACCACAAACACCAAGGTCAGCTGCCCCCCAAGAAATACTATCTATCATAATCCCTCTAACTATCATCACGGAGCAAGTCTTTGATATGCTGTCACTCTCTAAGGCAAGAATACAGCTTCGATGGCCCCCAGTACTATCTCAGGATGCCTCCTAAATAGCTTTAAGTATGACATATCAGGGCCACTGGTGTCACTATTCAATGGTGGTCTTTGCACAGGCTTCATTTCACATGAATGGGAAACTGCAGCCATCATCACTCTGCAGGAAGATGGACAATCAATGGATCCTGGTAACTACAGACTCATCAGTCTGACTAGTATCATATACAAAGCCTTGGAAATAATTATCATGGAACTGATTAACATTGACATAGGAAACCTTCAGGCACTGGACCCAACCTTATTAAGTTTCCTCAAACACAGGTCTTGCCTACTGAACCTCGTGGACTTCTTTGAGAGGATCACCAAGGCAATAGATGAGAGCAAAACAGTGCATACTGCCTATGATGAACTAGCTAAGGCATTTAATGCAATATTCCATAAGGCATTGTAATTAAACTCATGGAATTAGGCAAAAACACTTACGTAACTTGCTGAAATAGCCATTAGGTTCATAGACAGTACCCAGGAAGTTAGGAATGGAGAGACAACATCCACAAAGAAGTTCATCACCAGTGGCTTCCCCAAGGGCTCTCTAATGGGTCCTCTCCATTTTGGCATCTATTTTTCAGAACTCAGAGCCAATGTCAAGGCCTCTTGGCTTACCAAGTTTGCAGATGATTGTAAGCTAGGAGCAATCACAGAACCCCCAGGAAGGTCTAACTCGGACAAATGACCAGAGTCAAAGCCACAACTTAAAACTCAATGCCAAGAAATGTATAATAGTAGCTTTTGGGAAGTTGGCCACCCAGGAAAACTACCTCATCGATAAAGCACCCCTAAAAGTAGACTCAGTATTCAGGGATTTGGAAAAGCATGTAGATAGTAATCTGGCTTTCAACCACCATGTGTGTAAGGTTGTAAGAAAATCATTCTATGTCTCTCAGCTTATACATAAGGACATGGCATCTAGGTGCACAGAAGTTATCATGCCACTGTACTCAGCCATCATCAGACCCATCATTGAGTATAACACCACTTTCTGTATACACCTGACCAGGCACATACAACAACTGGAATTTTCGTAGAGATGTTTCTCACAAAAAGTATACAGAAACACAATGTCCTATGCAGATCACCTCAAAGCCCTATCTGTATACACTGTTTGATGCAGACTGCCAAGAGATGATTTATGTTTGGCATACAAGACATCCTTTGACCTTTTGCATATCTGCAAATCAAACAGCACCAGATCTACTTGTGTGAGTTAAATAGTACATGTTGGAGGGAAAGGTATGTATCTCAGAGAATTCCCAAACTCTGGAATAAACTTCCCATCCATGTGAAGCAAGTGCAACCTGGACCATTGGATGGGAAATTGCAGATGTACTCATGATCTAACACCTGTATCTGTGATGGACAGAGGCAGCCATTAAATCATGCCCTAACTAACATATGCCTCTTAGAATAATCTCTAAGGCACAATACCTCATGGGATTCCTATGGGTTGCATGGATAGGCTTTATAAAGGTACCAGTGCTCATTAGTATAGTATACACCTATGAGCCTTCCTGTGATGAACATATTGTAGGCTGTAATTCTGCAAACAGATATTTATCAGACTTACATTTGTGATTTATTTAACATTTAATATATACTTAATTCAAAACATTTTAAATACCCATTAAACTCATGTACATATCCCATTAGAACTGATATTTGAGTATTTTCTTTAATCTCAAACTGTAGTACTCCCAGATTTTAAGAAGTACTTTATTTCCTGCATTTAAAGAGAAAGATATCCTTTCTCTGCTCTGATTTGGCACTGACAGTGGTTGTGTGTCTCCTTGTGTTTGTAGGAATAATCCCATAGTATCTTCAAAAAATGTCATGGTCATATCTAAACGCACTTCTTAAGAATATATTTCAGTAGCTGACAAAACTGTGTTCCATGTATGATGTAAAAAAAATGAGACAATATGTATTTCTAGGAAAGGTATACAGTAGCTCAAATCAAAACTGCATTTGAATATATGGAGCATTTAAGGCAACCCCTCAAGATACTTATCTCATGTCCTTAGATACCAATATGGGCATTTCTGCAGCATCCCAATATCAGATAAATTGATTTTCTTAAACTGAGTTAATGAGTGTTGTGCAAAAATGCTAGTTAGCTTCCGATGGAGCCCATTCTCCAACATCCTTGAATTCACTGGTCTTCTACCAAAATTTCCTTTTCACATGTTACACATATTCCATCATCACTTATGTTCTCCTTTCTCCCCTACCATTCACTAAGGCTAACAATATTTAGAAACATATCCGTTCTTAATAATGGCATTTGTGAACAGAACACTGCCATACTTGTAGGCCAGGCATGGCCTGCAGTATTTCCATCTCACCTGTGCCTTAAAACTTCTTTAACCATCTTGGTCTAACATGCCATATACCATTCACTTTCTTACTTGTGTCATAACTGGCCAAAGAATCCCACATCCAGATATACCAGTATGTCTAACATTTTCATTCTTCCTGTGCTATTTGTGAGCTGTAACATTTTTGTTTTGCATGCAGCAGTTTTGGCCTACTAATTCTTTCTCTATCCAGCTCAAGCATGGTCATTTCTGTAGCCATTCTTATATATGCCAAGTGATGCCCTAGAATTTGTTATCCACATAAGTCACACATGGCATGTACCACTTTTCATTATAGATGTGTCAAGTGTGGCCAAGACCTCCTTAACCCCTCTAGAACAAGCATCGAATGGAACATGTTTTCTTTTTATCTGTGCCAAGCATAGATTAATAATATTTATTCTTCTGATACAAAAAATGGATGCAATATTTCTACAACAGTGTCAAATAGGTTGTAATTATCCATCATCCATGTGGGCCTATCATGGTCTGCAATATTTTTATCATGCCTAGGTTAAGGAGGACCTAATTTCCATCATCCATGTGGTCAAGGCATGACCTATATGTTCACTCTGTCTGAGCTACTCGTGGTCTCACTGTTGACTAGCATAGCATAGCAAAAGTAACTAGGCTAACCAGTGTTAGCAGAAATAATATACTGAATTTCTTCCATAAATCTCCTTATTTAAACAATGAAATTACTGTTAGTTGATTTACTCGCCAAATGCTCTACTTAAACAGGATACTCTCAACCTCTCACTGAAATGACAAAACAATTTTTATACATAACTGCTACCTTTATAATCCGCTAGATTACACTTGGGCTTTTTCGTTAGTGACTTCCACCTCTGTAAAATCTTAGAATGTGTAACTGTAACAACTGTTTGTGTATAAATGTAAATAGACTTGTAACTACTCTGTGTTTAACTGGAAATTAGTATAATGCAATGTAAGCATATGGATCTTTTCTCCCAGGGCCTCCATTGAAAATGGTATTACTCAGTTGGACTTTCCCTGTAAACGAAGGCAAATAAATAAACACGTCTTCACAAACAATAACTAAACGCAACAGAGTAAAACATTATAGCTAATCCATCCCATGTGCTTGTTTTTCTTTTTATTTATAGACAGCATCACTAATAAGGCATCTGCTCCAAGTAGTGTTAAGGAGTGTGTGTGTGTGTGTGTGTGTGTGTGTGTGTGTGTGTGTGTGTGTGTGTGTGTGCACGTGCGTGCACTTGCATGACTGCACATGAGCATGTGTATGTATGACATGCACAAGTGCACTCTTCTGTTCATTTATCAAAACTTCTGGAAGTTTCTGTCTACAATGAGTCATGGTATTCCTTGGGTTCCTCAGTACACCCTTAGTCTCTCTGTTTTTTATAATTTGTTACCATAAGTTTCTAGATGATCTGAGGTGCTTGTTACAGATATTTTTTTACATTTTTTTATTCTTATGATGGCATAACCAAAACTATCAGAAGTAAGCAAAGAGATTTAGTCACACTTTTTTCAAGGAAAATAAGTTGTATCTAAAGCTTAATGTTCAAAGCCAACCAACAAAACAGTAGTTCCTGAATTAACTGAAAAGACAAACTCTTGCAAGGATATTTATTTATTTTATTTTATTTTACTTTTGTTTACCAGGATAGTCTGACAGGATGACAGCCCATTTTCAGTGGAGGCCCAGGGAGAAAAACTACAGAGAAAAATTATAGAAAATTACAGAAAAGGGAATTTCAGTTTAAAAAAAGTATTAACAGTTTCTATCAGTTTAAATGATGCATACAGATATAACAAAACAGTAGTTTTTGTTACCAAAGGAGGTGGAGTTTCAATATCTATTAAAGACACACACACACACACACACACACACACACACACACACACACACACACACACACACACACACACACACACACACACACCTCCAGGCTGGCCAAACAGTATGATGCACAGGAAACCCACCAGGTGCAGTTAACCATTGACAAGACCCCTATTCAAATTATAGCTAGCTACAGGCCCCCAAATTTGACTCAAGATGCCCATTCCACCTATCTGGACCTCTTCAAATCTATCAAGTTTCAACCCTTTACCCTGATCCTGGGTGACTTTAATTACCCAACCATAGACTGGAAAAACTACTCATGCCAGAACACAAGTTCCCAGAGATTCCTCGATTTTATCAATGCAAATGCCTTGAAACAGCTAGTAGATACCCCCACAAGAGGTGATAATATCTTGGACTTGATATTAATCAACATGAGTAACCACTGCAGCACCCCTACGGTATCATCCTCTCTTATAAGATCCGACCATAAAGTGGTCACTTTCGAAGTCACCATCTCTCCTGACCACCCTCTAGCTAGGGTCAAACAAAAAATCTTATCCACAGCTGATTACATCCTCCTAAGGGATGGTATAAACAGCTTCACAGCCCCCTCCCTCACTGTAGAAACTGGCACCAATGTCCAAATCTACACCAAAGTAATATATGAGCATTTATATAGACACATGGAATCAGGAATACCTGACAGGACAAAATCATCCTCCGTAAGGAAGAGTAAACCTGTCTGGTGTACATCTGCAATAAATAAACTATATAACAAAAGGAAAAAAATTGCTGTCCAAGAGCAGGTACCCAATTGGAAGCAATCTCTCCTTAGCCTGGGCAAGCAAATAAGAGCACTAGTGAAATCCTCTAAAGCCAACTTCGAGTCCAAATTCACCACATCTACTAGAAACAATCATAAGGCCTTCTTCACATATGTCCACAATCTCAAAGGAAGCACCCAGATCTGTTCTGAACTGTTGGTGAAGGACACCACATACACAAATGCTGTAGATATAGCCAATGCGGATATTTACTGGAACATCCTCAGGAACGGGAATGCTAGACAGCTCACCCTGAGATAAAGAGTCTTTCTCAAAGGCTAGGTGCTGTGGTACAGGCTCGGAAATCATCATCAAATGTTTCTGATTCCACCTAAACTCTGCCCCTTGTGATTCCACAATGTACGGTCTCAGCTGTGGGCAAATACTTTTCATGACTCCAATCCGATCATAACCTTTGCATGTTTGCATTATCACTGTCTCTTCTTCATGTAAAGGATTGAGCAGGTTGCTGGATCTATCATAATAAGACTTCTGGGATAGGCATTTCTTTAACAGATGGGCTTTTACAAATCTGTTTTTCTTCGCACTTGGAACCAATAAACTACTGCTGATTGGTAATGTAGTTCTGGTTTGTCTCAACAGAAGTGTCAGGGCAGGTGAACCAAGATGTTTATCACGAGGAACATTTCCGAGATTCAAGAAAACATCACTATTATCTTGTTTTGACTTCTCAAGTAACTGTTTCACACTTTTAACTGTACATTCTGTCAAACCATTTGACTGTGGATACTCAGGACTACTTGTGACAAGAGAAGTCCCACTCTTCAGTGAACCTTTTGAATTGCTGGCTAGTAAACTGCATCCCATTGTCAGAAATAACTTTGCGCGGACTACCATGAACTGCAAAATGATGTTTCATCTTAGTAATGACCGTACTGGATGGTAGGTTAGGAGGTAGGTCAATCTCAAACCAATTGGAATAAGAGTCTACTAACACCAAGTAATGTTGGCTATTCCACTTGAAAATATCAGTGGCTACTGTCAACCAAGGTAGTTCAGGAATCTGATTTAGCTGAGGTGGTTCCTTCTGTTGATGTGGCTTTATACTATTACGTACAGAACAAGATAAAAGTACTCTCTCAATGTTTTGTGACATAGAAGCCCAAAACACTAGTCCTCTCACCCTCCTTTTTGTAGAATCGGTTCCTGGGTGGCCACAATGCAAGATAGTAATATACTCTTGTTGCAAGGACTTTGGAACAATGACTTTAGGACCTTTCATGACAATACTATTATCAGACAAAATATCATCTTAGTAAGGAAATTAAGGTTGCACTTCTTGAGGTAAACTATATTGCTTTGATGGCCATCCTCAATTGATAAAGTGGTTGAGCTTCTGTAAAATAAGATCTGAGGCTGTATGATCTCTAAGCTCATTGAGACGTGTGGAAAAAAAATTCTCATTTCCATGACTTCAAAATCAAGTGTCACATTATCATGCTCTTCAGTGGTATTTCTGGGTGATCTGGATAATATATCAGCAAGATAAAGAAATTTGGTTTTCGTGTAGACAAGACTGAAATTGTACTTCTGCAATCTCAACATCATATGTTGCAATCTGGCTGGAGCTGAATGCGTAGGCATTCTCAAAATAATAATTAGATATTGGTGGTCTGTTTCAGTCTGGATAGAGCTACCATAAATATAATCATGGAAGTTTGAACATGCAAACACAATGGACAAGAGTTAATTCTCTATCTCAGCATACTACATTTCATTTTGGGTTAGAGATCTGGATGCATAGGCAACAGGTTGACCCTCTTGAAGAATGACTGCACCAAGACCAAATTCCGAAGCATCATAAGAAAGAGTAACCGGTTTGTGAACATCATGGTATCTGAGAGTTGGTGGACTGGTAATTCTCTGTTTCAAGACATCAAATGCTTTCAGGTGTTGTTCCAGCCATGACCAGGATATATCTTTATGTGTCAGCTCTCTAAGTGGTGCTGCTAATTGGCTTAAGTCTGGAATAAACTTCCCTAAGTAGTTAACCATGCCAAGAACGAATTGAAAGGCTTGAACATTGTCTGGAGCTGGCATCTCAAGAATAGCTGTATGCTTGGAAGGGTCTGGTTGTATGCCTGAACTGGTAAACAAATGACCAACATAAGTGACTTCTCGTAGCCTGATCCTGCACTTCTTAGGATTCAGCTTAAGATTCACTTGATGAGCTTTTTCCAGAACTTTTTCAAGGTTTCTGTAATGCTCAGCTTCACCATTACCTCCTACTAGAATAACATCTACTATAATAGCACAGGGGTACCCCGAAAAAATTTGCTCCATTGCATGCTGAAAGACTTCACTGGGAGAATTTATCCCAAATAGGATTCTCAAAAATCTGTACCTGCCAAATAGAGTACTGAACGTAGTAAGTAACGAGGATTTCTTATCAAGCAAAATTTGTCAAAATTAACTCTTTGCATCTAAGACAGAAAAACAGTGGCATTTGACATCAGAGCTGCGACTTCTTGGTCTGTATGCATTAGATGAGGAGGTCTTTTTAGTACCTTGTTCAAATCTCATGGATCAATACATATTCTGATATCATCTGAGCTTTTCTTATGAGCTACCATCATGGAAGATACCTATTCAGCTGGGGTTGAAGAACCAACTGAACAAATTACACCTTGTTGCACCATTTTATCTAACTCGGCTTTGACTCTGTTCTGCATAGGTACTGGAACTTTCTGGGCTGGTCTGACAACTGGACTGACATCTGGGTCTAACTTCATGGAGTACACAACTGGAAGCTTGTCTAGTTTATCTTTGAAAAGATCAGCATAGGTAGAGAAAATATACTGGGTGAAATTAGAACAGTGGTCTTTTAAGCCTTACATGATGAACTTCCTTATTAAATGAAAGCAGTCCTGTTTTCAAACTGTCTCTGAGCCCTAATAATGACTGTATATGCCTTTTGACAACATAAAATAACAAGTTGTAGCTTCTCCTAGTAGAGTAACATGAAAGTACTACTGAGCCTTCCATATGAATCTTTTCAACACCATAAGCAACGAGCTTCACTCACTTTGCCAAATCAAGCTTCTCACCAGTACAAACTCTAGCGAATGTTTCTGCAGACATAACATTGCACTTTGAACCTGTGTCAACTTTGAGCTCTATGAGTCTTCCATTTATCAGAACAGTACAACATACTTCATTCTTTGACCTTAAATCTACTGCATTGACTGTTTCATTAAGCAATAGCACACCATCAACATAAAGAGTAGGGTTGCAGCTTTCTAAATGATCAACTTATTGCTTGGAATGTTCCCTAATGTGTGCCCTTTGATTTATAAACCCTTTTGAAATGATTCCACTTATTATATTTGTGACATTGCTGACCAAAAGCTATACACTTTTCCCTTTTAGGCTCATGACTTCCTTCACAATAATGACAGTTGGTTATGAAACTGGGTGGACAGGTGCCCTCACCCACATGCTTATTTGGTGACTCTTTCTTATGCTTCACTGAGACTGTGCGGTTTCCACAGCACACCTTGGAACTTGCTAGAAAGCTACTATGAGGTTTCCTTGTGAGCATTGCAGGGTTTACAGTTGCAGCCATGTGGCTGTTTTTGTTAACCATGTGCTGCATACTATCAACATGGGCTTTAGAAGTTACTGGAAGCATGGATCTCTCATTTGTAAGCATATCTGTGTGCTTTTCTGTAAACTCATATATCTGACAAATCTCAATGCCCTCATTCAAAGTTAATCACTGTCACGAAGCAAAATCTTTCTCATAGTATCAGCTTTAATACCACACACAAGTCTGTCTTTTATCAACTCATCCCTTAAATCATCGAGTCTGCATGTTTTAGCTTTGTTTCTGAAATCTGTTATATATATGCTGCAAATGTTTCCCAGGCTTTTGCTACCTTGTGTAAAATAAGTGCCTTTCCATTGTAACACTTGTTTGGGGGTTACACATTTCTCTAAATTTACATTTTAAGCACTCCAGGTCTTCCCTTGACTCAGCTGGTACAACTAAATGATGGTTTTCCCCACTCCTGCAAAGACAGCAGGTGCATACACAAATGAATGCTCCCTTTCTATGGCTTCTTAACTAGCTAAGTTAAGCAGAATAAATGCCTTTGTATGGTCATGTTTGTCAGAAAATGCAGCCTGTGTGAAAATATCATACTCTTGCTCACTCTCCAGTTCTCTGCAATATTATTATCAAGTACAAGTGGAGTTAGATTTCAAAATCTGTCTACCATGCCAACAAATTATGCTCAAACACACTGAAAAATATGGGCCTTGTAATTATGTATGAAAATGCACACAGCCAGCACTTGTAATAACATTCTTATGCACAATAAACTCTTTGAAATTCCTTACTCTGTGAATTATGCCCTGTAATGGCTGTATTTTGCAAAATAATTGTACTGTAATACTACACAAACATGCAAACACTTAATACACTTCAAACAACTTGAATAACTTTGATTAATGCAGAAAAGTAGTGCTTAGAGAAAAAATGTGGTCTTTTCCCTTATTTTATTCGTTTTATGCAATTCAGACTTTATTTCAAACATTTTTTGTACTTATTTTGAATATTTCTGTTAATATAACATAATATTGAATATTTCTGTTACATAGAAATTCATTTAGGGTGTTCTGAATGCCTCACTTCATATTTTGCAAATAAGAAATAGCTTGAGCAAGTTTTAATACCTGAAATTCATTTCTGACCTGTTTTGCGAGTTGTACGTGCAGTAGGGATGATTCACTACTGTATATTCCTCCAATGTTAACTGAGTGCTTCTCGGTCTCGAACTGAAGAATCTGGATTCCTTTCTGACCACATTCCTTTTTAAACATGCCACTTCTGGCACCATGTTGTTTGTCCCTCTTAATATAGATGAACAGGTGAGGTAGATCATTTATATCCTTTATTACATAGAAATACATCAGGATGGATAGCAGCTTTACAAAATATAAACAAACTGATTAACAGACAGACTACACAGACATAAATGCTTATATCCCAACAGCAAACTACAAAATGGCAGTCAGGCTCATGCGTGCTCAGTATTTATACACTTGTGCAAGCCCCTAGAAAGCTTCTTAAAGTTACACACACACACACACACACACACACACACACACACACACACACACACACACACACACACACACTGATCTGCAAGTTGCCTTCTGTGTACCCTGTTTTTAGACTGTGGTGAGAGAAAATGCACAGATGGGCAGAGGCATAAGTCATACAGCTGAGGATCTGGGTGAAGAAACCAAAGCACATTGATAAAACAAACAAAGAGACAAAGATAACAAGCAGACTCCACACAAAAGTCAGCATATCCATAACCTTAACCAGAGAACAACACTCTCCCAATTCTCACTTGGTATCACAAACATCCTGCCAAGACCTCAACAACCCCCAGTAAAGTGACTAAAGGTGAGAGTCAAGCCCTGTACCTTATATATGTGAAGTAAAGAAGTAAACAACTTAACCATTATATCACCCCCACTCCCCCTTTCTTACATATGTACACACGCACACACACACACACACACACACACACACACACACACACACACACACACACACACACACACACACACACACACACACACACATTTTAAGTGCTTACTGTGCAGCGTCTTCCTATATGCTGCAAGTAGCAGGCAGAGTGTCTGAAAAAATATACATATTTTAAAGAAAATAAATAAAATAAAACTTCTTCCCATGCTGCTTGCGCTGCCTGCCCCATGTTAGCCACTTACTTCTTGCTTCCTCAGGCTGTCTCAGTCACCTGAGGTAGACTGAGCCAATAGGAAGAGTTCATTGCTGCTTCATAGTGCAGCCTAGTGAGGATGTTGCATCTGAAGGTGCCAATTGGCACTGATTAAACCCAGTGATTCTCAGGTAACCCTAATTCTAGGCAGTTTTGAAAACAGCCTGGCAATCGGATTAAGCCAATTTTGGATTTTTTTGTTTTTGATTTTTTTTGAGCTCCATGCATGCATGGAGTCCCAATTACCTGCAACAAAACTAAAACAAAAAAGTTAACTAATATTTAAAAATTATAGCTGACAGTTTGAATTAATTCAATATTTTTTTTTGTTTGTTTTTAGATATGGTGGCTGCAGCCCTGCAGCCAGTAATACAAGTTACGCCAATCAGCTGTCATTAGTAAAAGCCAAAATCCTTCATTAATCTGAGTTAAACATGGCTTTTATGTACTGATTCCTTTGCCCACAAAACAGACTTTAACCATTACCTCCTTTCTTAGTCTTGCAGTCTTTGATGCACTTATTTTGTTCCTTAAACAGCAACTTTTTTGAAGTAATATAGTTAAACATACAAGCATAACTGCACAATGTGGTGACATTCTGCAATCAACCTCCTCAGTCAAGGTACATATAGTTGCTTTCCATACTCCTACGACAAAGAGAAACCACGACAAATTAAAATTCTTAGGTAATCCAGGCAGGCAACAAGCATGTAAATACACTGAATATTTTCTGTTATTCTGTCTATAAAAACACAGATGAGGCATATGGTGAAGAGAGAGGTGGCGAAGGCTAAGGATAAGGTGTATGGTGAGTTGTATGATAGATTGGACACTAAGGGGGGAGAAAAGGACCTGTACCGATTGGTTAGACAGAGGAATCGAGGTGGGAAAGATGTGCACAGGTTAGGGTGATAAAGGAGGGAAATGTACTCACAAGTGAGGATAGTGTGTTGAGCAGGTGGAAAGAATGCTTTGAGGGGCTGATTAATGAAGAGAATGAGAGACAGCGAAGGTTGGATAATGTAGGGATAGTGAATCAGGAAGTGCAATAGATTGGCAAGGAGAAAGTAAGGATAGCTATGAAGAGGATGAAGAATGGGAAGGCTGTTGGTCCAGATAACATACCTGTGGAAGCAATGAGGTGTTTAGGAGAAATGGCAGTGGAGTTTTTAACCAGATTGTTTAATGGAATCATGGAAAGTGAAAGGATGTCTGATGAGTGGAGAAGAAGTGCATTAGTACTGATTTTTAAGAATAAGGGTGATGTGCAGAGCTGTAGTAACTACAGAGGGATAGACTTGATCAGCCAAAGCATGAAGTTATGGGAAAGAGTAGTGGAAGTTAGGTTAAGAAGGGAGGTAATGATTAGTGATCAGCAGTATGGTTTCATGCCGAGAAAGAGCACTATAGATGCAATGTTTGCTCTTATGGTGTTTATACAGAAGTATAGAGAAAGTCAGAAGGAGCTGCATTGTGTCTGTGGACATAGAGAAAGCATATGATAGGGAGCCTAGAGAAGAGTTTTAGTATTGTATGAGGAAGTCGGGAGTGGCAGAGAAGTAGCTAAGAGTGGTATAGGATATGTATGAGGGAAGTGTGACAGTGATGAGGTCTGTGATAGACGTGACGGATGCATGAAGGTGGAGGTGGGATTACATCAAGGATCAGCTCTGAGCCCTTTCTAATTTGCAGTGGTGATGGACAGATTGACAGATGAGATCAGACAGGAATCTCAGTGGAATATGATGTTTACAGATGACATTATAATCTGTAGAGAGAGTAGGGAACAGGTTGAGGAGACCCTGGAGAGGTGGAGATATGCTCTAGAGAGCAGAGGGATGAAGGTCAGCAGGGCTAAGCCAGAATATATGTGTGTGAATGAGTTGGAGGGCAGAAGAATGGTGAGAATGTAGAGTTGATGAAGGTGGATGAATTCAAATACTTGGGATCAACAGTTCAGAGTAATGGTGAGTGTGGAAGAGAGGTGAAGAAGAGAGGGCAGGCAGGGTACAGTTGGTGGAGAAGACTGTTAGGAGTGATTTGTGACAGATGAGTACCAGTAAGAGTGAAAGGGAAGCTCTACAAGATGGTAGTGAGACCAGCTATGTTATATGGATGGGTGACAGTGGCACTGATGAAAAGGCAAGAGTCAGAGCTGGAGGTGGCAGAGTTAAAGATGTTAAGATTTGCATTGGGTGTGACAAGGCTAGGATTAGAAATTAGTATATTAGAGGATCAGCTCAGGTTGGACGGTTTGGAGACAAAGCCAGAGAGCCGAGATTGTGTTGGTTTGGACATGCGCTGAGGAGGGATGCTGGGTATATTGGGAGAAGCATGCTAAGGATGGAGCTGCCAGGTAAGAGGAAAAGAGGAAAGTGTAAGATCAGGTTTATGTATGTGATGAGAGAGGACATGAAGGTGGTTGGTGTGACAGAGAAAGATGAAGAGGACAGAAAGAAATGGAAACAGATGATCCACTGTGGCAACCCCTAATGGGAGCAGCCGAAAGAAAAATAAGACATTTACTTTACACTCAGCTGTATTTGTAATTTAAACTACAGAAGAAAATAACTTGGAAAACTAGGTGACCATCCTAGGCATTGCTTAGCATGCTACATAACCAGGTGCCTCTCCACTAGTTTTTGAGCATTCCAAGCTGTAGTACTTTACAACCTGCTAAGCCCACATTCAGTTATCTGGCTAGGCCACTTTTGATTAGTACTGCCTGCCTCAGATAGTTGTGCAGTAAGTTAATATGCTTCATGCATTGGCTTTTTTTTACTAACCGATCACATGGAGCAGTATCATTGTGCTGTCCACTGCCTGAATTCTACTAACCTTATAAAATTCATGCTGGATAAATATGTTACTTTTCTCATTTATGGTCTCCAACACTTTTCTGCAATGCCTTCAGTTTTTTTGCTTTCCTCATGCCGGCAAAGTAAAAAGTGCAAATTCTGTAAATACACCATGTCAAAAAGTGAGCTTCCTACTTCTATTACTATACTTTCTACTTCTGTCCTGTGTAATTATTACCCTTAACTGTAGACAATCCTTCTCTGCCCTAAGATCACACTCCGTCTCCCATATACTTTGCCATAACTCTTTTGACTCCCCAGTATAGTGGATTCTACTCAATTCTGTCCAAGAAAATCACCTCAGGATTATAATGCAGAGATTATCAATCACAGGTTGATCAGATGAGTCTATTGTGAAAGCTTTCAAGCATGATGAAATTTTAGCCAGGACTAAGTCTCTGCAAAATAAAAAGATTAATTAGAGTTTTAAATTACATAATGTAAACCTGTTTCTATTATGGTGAACAAGTAATTAGTTAATAAAAATATCAAATTCAGTGCATAAGTACAGGCTACCCCATGCTCCTAACCTCAGTCCTGCACACACACACACAAACACACACACACACACACACACACACACACACACACACACACACACACACACACACACACACACACACACACACACACACACATGCTCAGCCACAGTGCTAAGCCTTTAATTATAAATGAAATGTTCAGCATTACTGCCCACTCCCATTTACCTAATATTTGATATTCCGTGATTTGACTCTTACTGCATTTGATAAATCCTGCATTTGGCTACTTCTGGCACCAGAAACAGTATTTAACAAATGGAACACTTGATGAATAGTATGGTAACCCTGTATGAATATATGTGAATATATATGAATAAAGATAGATATATGGGTATATGATATGCGACTGAATGATTACAAAGTTAACATTAGTGTGGTTGACACCATTTGGTTCAAAGAAACAGATGATTGTCAGGTGTTTGAGAGCGACATTCCCCAGGTAGGAAAATATTCCCCTTCCCTGGTGATTGTGAGATCTCGGAGTTAGTGTATATAATTAACAAGGGCCTTGTGGGGAGTAGAGCCTCTGACATGGGGGTGCAGAGGGGACTTGCCTCCCTGGAAAAACACTTGCTTATGGTTTAGCCTGCTCCGGGATAATTTGCAAGAATGCACAGAATATGTCAACATTACATGTTTTGACTTTAGTGTATCAATATACTGGTTGTGGACATTGTGGTTGTTCGACCATTTCTCATAGATCCATATATATATATATATATATATATATATATATATATATATATATATGTGTGTGTGTGTGTGTGTATGGGTGCAGGACACAGTATCAAATGTACAGTGGCCTGACAACCTACAGATCAATGTCCTAGCATTGAATGCACTCAGAATGACATGTTCTGGGGCTACTTTGGGAATTACCATGGAGCAGAGTAAACTAACAGCAAGTGTTTTTGCAAGGGGCTAGCCCCCCTGTACCCCTCACTAATTTTATATATATACTAACTCCAAGACTGAAGAGTTCCCAGGGAAAGAAAATATTCCCCTACTCAGGGATTGTCAGTCTAGCAAACCTGTTCCCCTGTCTGTGTCCACCATTTGACATCCCTGTGTCATAACACATTGAATGGAAAAGTTATCAAAAATGATGCTCAGCTGATTGAAAAGTAATGTTCCTTAATTTATAGATTCTTAGATATTCCAAGGTCAATGAATCTCATGACAATTCTCACCTTGTGCCTCAGGCAGCACCTACTTTCTCCAGGAGGACCATACCTGTCAGTCCTATAGTAGATTTCTGGTTACCCATCCAGCCATCTAGTTTATGTTTAAAGGAAGATACCTGCATTGCTTAACATGCAGGGGAAGTTTATTCCAGGGATTTTGTAAGCACTGGGTTTTAAACCTATTCCTCTATCATGTTTTATTTATCTGTCAATGAAGATTTAGGTCCCTGGTTCTTGTACTGGTGGAGATATTGGACTTGAGAAGATTTATTTATTTATTTATTTCACATTTGTTAACCAGGTTGGTACAGCTGGGTAAGAATTTACCCTTTTTCAGTGGAGACCCAAGGGAAAAAGCCCCAAACAGACATACAAATACATACAAATAGAGACAAATTAACAATATTAAAGAGCAAAACAATCTTATGGATACAATGGATAAGAAGAACATAATGTACTCAATGGAATAGTACATAGCTATATATACAAAAAGTGTAGTAATAGGTTGCAACAGGAGAAACAACAATAATAAATCCAGCAGGTAAGCAGGAAGGAAGTTAAGGTTGTAGGTAATAAGAAAAGAAAGAAGGTATAATTAGATTAGTGGCTAGAATAAGAAATGTGTAAGCGCAGGGGCTTCAGAATTGAGTGAAAGTAGAGTGAGAGTAAAAAGTAGAGAGGGGTGACTTGCAGCACAATCGAGTCTGTCTTGGTGTGGTACATGAGACAGAGGTCTCTCTTCAAAGGTCTATAAGGTACAGAATAAAAGGATAGAGTTTTCAACCTCTCTTGGTAGCTCAGGTATTTAAGCATGTGATATTTTTGATTAGGGGCCTTTGGGGTCTTTCTAATTGCTTGATATGTTTAGTGAGATACATCCCATAGTGGACATTGTACTCAATAACTGGCCTGATCAGTACTGAGTATAAGGGAATGATTATTTTTTAGACCATGATGATTTTCCCTTAACAAATAGCTGGGCTAAATAAAAGGACTTCCACACAACTATTGATACATGGTGGTTAAATGAAATAGGGTTATCAAGTCAAGTACCTAGATCCCTAACTATATTTTCATTTTGTAGAGGTGTGCTGTTGAAACATTATGATGGAATGAGAGTCATGATCCATTGAATGGAAAAATTATCAAAAATACACTGTACTTTTTTAGCATTTAGTTTGAGCCCATTTTAGTACTCCAACAGTTTACTAGAGAGGGGTCATTCTGGAGGGTTTGGGTGTCATGGGGTCACAACACCAATTTCCCCATTTGCAAACATCTGCACACTTTGTTAGTCAGATGTCTTTGCGCTCTGTTTGGAGATCTGAGAAGTAACTACTAAAAAAGGGAGGTTCCAGGACATTGCCCTGAGGGACACTGGTGATCATTTTCATACTGTCTGGGTTCTGTCTTCCAGCTGGTTTGCTAGTCATCTTATTGCATATGGGTTGATTTCTAAAGCATTTAACTGTTGAATGGTACTAGCATGGGGGATGGTGTCGAAGGCCTCAGCCAGGTGAAGATATACAGCATGCACTACAACATGGTCACCATCTACATCCTCCATTACACTGTTAAATATATTTACCAGATTAAATACACAGGATTTACCCATTCCAAAACTAAACTGTTGGGGGTCAAGTCTAACAAGATTCTTGATATGAGGTTAGTTATAATACATTCCATGGCTTTGCAGATGTGGCTTGTAAGGCTGATTGGTTTGGTTTTAAGGCCATTCTCATGGAAAGTGTATCACCACTGCTTTGCACCACTCATCCGGAATAAGACCAGTAGCTGAACTTAAGTTAAACAGTTTAAGGAGTGTATCTGCAGAGGTATGTTTAATACTTAATTAGGCAACCAGGTGTATTATTAGGGCTCATGAAGGAAGTATTTTTTGTCTTTATTAGTACCTCCAGTAAATGATCTTCACAGATAATTGGAAGAATAAGGGATTTAGATATGATGGGGCTTTAAATAGAAGTCTCAAGGATAAAGTTGACACTAAATTTATTTGCAAGAATATTGCCATTGTCAGTTTGGTCAAAATAGGAGGCACCGTTATGAATAAGTTCCGAGTAACATAAGATATTGTTTTTTTAGTTTTCTAATAAAGCTAAATAATGGTTTATAATTATCTTTGGCTTCAGAGGCCAGTCTAAGTTTGTGAGCTCCTTTAGTTAATCTGACTGTGTTCTTCATTCTTTTTGTAATACTTTTAATATTATCCTTGATGATATAGGCTTTGAGTTACAAAATAATTTAAAAAGTTTATTTTGTTGTATAGTTTATTATGGTGGACCACCAGGATGGTTTGTTTATGAATTTCCCATGATATTTGGCTCTGGTTGGGACTGCTAGCTCTATGCAGTTTTTTAAATGGGTCTAGAGTTCCTTAATTTATCTTTCTGCTGTATTGTCTGGGGAGGGGCAGTCATAAGTGCACTTTTATATTCTGCCATATAGTTGAGGTTAGCATGTTTGTAATCCTTAAATTTTGTGGGGTTTGCTGTAGGGTCGTTTGAGAGTTTAAAAGAGAAGGTCACAAGTTTATGGTCAGATTTTATAACTGGGGAAGAAGATACCAGAAGAGTACAGTAAGAGGCAGCAACATTTATAAGAATCAGGTTAAGAATGCTCTGCCCTGTATTAGGTTTATTTGCTCATCTGATCTTGTTGCACAAGATTTTTGTGCCTTGGATATTGGAAACATGTCCTTTCTCTTCTGTTGTGCAATCTCAGAGTTTGTATATATAAGGTTGTGGAGGGGAAGCAGGAGGTGCTTTACCCCCTGTAAAAAAGGATCTGTTAGGGCTATTAGTGCATTGATCGAATGGGTCATGGGTTGGTGTCTTTGCTGCTTTGCATTATTATTTGTATGTTTGTGTGTAAGTGGTATAAGACTGTGTGCATGTGGGGGGTTTGGTTTTGATTATAGTGTGGGGTGTGTGTGTGTGTGTGTGTGTGTGTGTGTGTGTGTGTGTGTGTGTGTGTGTGTGTGTGTGTGTGTATGTGTATATGTATATATATATATATATATGTATATATATATATATATATATATATATATATATATATATTTATATGGTTTCACTTTACAATCCAGAAATACTGAAATATCAAAATTCAGTATCTCGAGACTGTAAAGCCGAACAGTGAAAAATCCAAAACCCCAAAAGTGCAAAATTCAAAATTGTGACTGCCCACATACACACTTCACACACAAACAAGCACACATACACCTTCCTCCCTACACTACAAACCAACAAAACACACAAAAACACAACAAAACAAACACACACAAACAGACCCTACATATAAAATTGGGGGCAAGCCCCCTGCACCCCCATGTGGGGGGGCTGCACCCTCAACACTCCAGATACTTATATATACTAACTCCGAGGTCGCACTAAAAACACAAATTCACAAAAACTACCACTACACATTTTACACCCCCCTTGCACAAACACACATCACGTACATACAAATACCATCACTCTCAACACTTACACATTCACAATCTTACCTACCTACCCTAACCCACACTTCAAAACTCCAAACACACTCACACAAACTAAAATCCCTACCCAAAACCCCTACTAAAACATCACTTCCCTGAATCTCCAGCTGCATCCACATACCACACCGCACATCATGAACACAGGGAATCCCAAGTCACATACGCGTCTCCACAACTGCGGATTCTATATTTCCGTATTCATGATTTTGCACTTTCGCACAAGTGCAGCTTCGACACTTTGGTCTCAAGCTACTGAATTTTGATATTTCAGTAGTTCGAGATTCTGAAGTATATGTATATATATATATATATATATATATATATATATATATATGTATATGTTGAATGTGCAGTGCTTCCGGCATGCTCAGCAGTGTGTAACAGGTTGTGCTGTTTTCAATTGCTTTGGTTGTGATCATTGTTAACTTAGATAATTCAACATACTCAGAGGCGGGAAGATAGAGAGTGCTAAATACATAACTGTACATATATTTATTCATTAATTTCTTTTTTCTGATGCAAATTTATTGTCTTCAAGATCACGGTTGCAGCTGGAGCGTGTCCTACAGTTCTGTGGCTGGAAGGCAGAGAATCCATCTTAGATGGTATACCATTCCATTGGAGTTCCCTTTGGAGAAAAACCTTCCATTTTCTTAAATGTATTGATGTCTTATTACTTTCCTCTTCAGGAAAGCTATTTTAAAGCTAGGAGTGTTGTGTTTTAATGGACTGTCTTGAGACTGTAACATACTTTCAAATGGAGCACTGCATTTTTTTCTGTCAATTTAAAAGTAGTGTTAACTAACTGAAAATATATTTTCTGTGAAGAGATTATATTTATTTTCCTTGGTGGAGCTGGCATAGTGTTTGAAAATGCTTTTTATGGTGATTTTTTCTGTCAAAAAATAATAATAAGATAAAATAAATGGCATTTGGTGACTGCTAGTTTTACATGCGTTTTGTGCTTGTCTTCCCCTGGAAGAGGCACCACTTTTGGGTTGATCACGCAACAGACTACCGAACCCACTACTGATCATTCTTCCAGCTAGAAAAAGAAAAAGTTATGTAACAACCTTTGCCACCACAGCAGGCTTGCAATTTGCCTCAGCTGCAGGTGGGTGGCTCATCTGTGTCAATTTCTTACACCTCAGACTCTCTTTTACCCTGGATTCCTCTGGTGTACCACCTACAATCACTATGGACTGGGGGTTAACGACATCCTCTGCTGTTGTTGGAGTTCCATCAGTGGGCAAGAGAGAACCACTCTTTTCAGTTCTGGGAGAGGAAAGAAGGGAGGTTTCCCTTTTTTTGTTAGAATGCTGTGCCCATTCCTGGGGAAACAGCTGCTGCCATTAGTAACACAGGTTTGCCCCATTTTCCTGTCAAAGAGAAGCAGAAAACAAAGCATCTACTCCTTCTCAATTTTCTTTAGACCGCAGTAGTTTACTGGCTTTGGCTCAGGGTTAAATTCAGGCTATTAATCCTTCTTGTAAAGTAGTTTCTGGTAAAAGAAATCGGGATTCCTCTTTTCCTGAAGAGATTCAAGATTGACTCCCTTTCCCTGGTGATTGTAAGGAAGATGCAGGGATGAACTTAGGGTTATTACCTCAGATTTCTAATTCAGACTCATGCGATCTCAGTTTCTTCTTTTGTCTGTGGGGATTTCTTTTTCTCAGAGACTATTGCTAGAATATGGCAATGTTTTCAGAGGGAGAACATTGAGGTTTCTCACTCCCATAGAAAATACTACAGTAAACTCTCAGTTAACTGGAACTCAAGCAACCAGAAAAAAAAATCGAAGAGATACAATACAATTTTCATGTGTTGCACATTCTGTCCCCCCCCCCGCCCCGCAGAAACATACCTTATGTTTTTAGAGTTTTAGAGTTTTAAAAAGAAAGATAGGAATAAATTCCCTCTCTCCCCAACCTAAGAACAAGAGAAACCAAACAAATAGTATAGGGTACAGTATTAATCAGACCTATTTTTAATAGTAACTCTCAAGCAACCAGAAACTACAGTTAAATGGCATCTACCAATCCCTATGGGTGCCGGTTAACTAAGAGTTTACTGTATGAGTTTTGCTAAAGGATTTTCCAGAACCTACACCTATTCCTCCTGTTCTGTCAGCTTTAAAGGATGTGTGCTACTGTCTTCATTTTTCCTGTTAATTCAGCCAGCTGCCCCTAAAAGGTCAGATAGGATTTATAAAATTTCTGTCTTAAAATTTGTGTACACTATTCCCAAACCTGGGCCACAGCTATAGCCTTAGTTGATTGTATTGTTGCTAACCACTTAATTAATTCCAGCCCTACTCTTTCTGATAAAGATGAGAACATTATTAATAGGTATGGGGAAAAAGTTTATACTGCTGCGACTTTGTTTTTTAGAAGTTTGAATTGTTAGGTCCATATGTTAAAGCTTGTTCTGACAAATTGTAACAGTATGAGGAATGTTTGATCTGAAGTTTCTTCTTGTGAGGAAAACTTTGCTTTAAATAACTTAGTTTCTTCTTTTACACAGGTCACTACTCATTGTTTGCAGTGTATTGCATGACTGTTGATACTTCTTACAGGACTAAGGCCAATGGTACTGTTTTAAGGAGGTTTGCATGGATGTCTTCTTAGAACCTTACAGATGATGCTATACATATTTACTGTTTGGTCTATCTGCTGCAAGGGAATCAAAATGTTTGAAGTGTGACAGGGAAGAAAAAGATAA
Source organism: Protopterus annectens (assembly GCF_019279795.1). Classification (NCBI taxonomy): domain Eukaryota; kingdom Metazoa; phylum Chordata; order Ceratodontiformes; family Protopteridae; genus Protopterus; species Protopterus annectens. The sequence continues at coordinate 1,814,394,093 of NC_056728.1, read as the reverse complement.
CTGGGAACACATTTTCTGGGAGTGTAATGAGTTGGCAGACTTTAAAGATTCCCTGCAGACTACTCTGTCAGAGATACTGGGTGAACAAATTGGTGTAACTAAGGAAATGTTTTTTGAGCTATGATACAGAATTGGTATTGCTTAGATGAAGTAAGGCCTTGCTAAGTCTAATTATGGTGGCTGCCAAAAAACAGTTTCTAGAAAATTGAAATCAAAGTCTAATCCGACTTTACTAGAAGTAGTGAAGATAGTAACATAACAGAGATAAAACAACTGGAACTGGGATCTTTAGAAAAGTGTAGGAGCAAATAGTGGGAACAATACATGCAGAAGAGGAATAAGGTTTAAAAGAAGGCAGAATTTGAACGAGCTATGTAATGTTTGACTGATAATGACCGGATAGATTATAAGTGATGTATAATGTTTGCAAGTAAAATTATGTCAATATGGTTTGTTTTCATTTATATAAATGTAGGCTTGCCTATGTCATGTGGGATAATTTAATAAAGATGCTTTTTTTTTTTTTTTTTTTAAGTGAGATGAAAGAGGCAAGCTGATCCAGGGAATCTCTTAATATTTTTCAGTCTTCCTTTTCCAAATTGCTCAAGGGATTTTCTTTTTCCTGTTCCATTTTTGGCAGAAAATAGAATAAGCAATTTCAGCAGAATTAGATTTACCAGTCGTTTAAATAGGAATGGCAAGTGAAGGATAATTAAATATGTCTGACTGTTCAAGAGAACTTGTGACCCACTCCCACCCTGACCCCTTTTTTGTTCCAGAAATGTTTAATCTTTTTTTGTCTCTTTGGAATAAGATTGCTTCAGACAAATGGGTTCTGAATACCATTCATCAAGATTACAGATGACAAGGAGAGGAAATGCCTCCTTTCCAGGGGTCATTCCTCGTCCTCTAGCTCAGACTATTTTGTTTCCACCTGTTTTTAATCACATGCTGTCCCAAGGATTAATAGAATCTATTCCTCTTTCTCAAGTGGGGAAGAGTTTTTTATTCAAAGATGTTCCTAGAGCCAAAGAAAGAAAATGCTTGGAGACCAGTTCTGGATCTTTCTTTCCTAAACCTGTTTGTGATAGTGCCTTAATTTAAAATTATGTCACTTTACAACTAGTTACCTCTTCTTTCTCTTTTATGTTTTCTGGTAACACTAAACTTACAAAATGCTTATCATCACATCTCTATTCATTCAGACTTCAGATGTTTCTTAAAGTTTGGACTTTCCACTGCACCAAGAATGTTCAGAAAGTGTTGAGCTCCATTTATAGCTCATTGCAGGCTATAGGGCACCCACATTTTCCTATATTTAGATGACTTACTTATCTTTACAGCCTTTTTCAAAGTGTCAGGAATGTCTGTCTTGGGTGAGAGATCTCCTACACAAGATGGGGATCCAAGAGAGCAGTCAAAAGTCTTTCTTGACTACCTTGTGCAGGATTGTATTCTTTGGATTTCAACTAAACACATGAATTCAAACAGTTTTTTCTTCCACAGGAAAAAAACAGAGCCATATTTAGATCTTTTCTAAGGTTTTCCACTTAGACGTTGGCACTGTGAGGGAATATGTCAGGAGTCTGGGTCTCTTGGCATCTATGAATCTCATGACACCCCTGGCAAGACTCCACACGAGAAAGATACAGTGGTGTTTCAAATCTCTCTGGTCCCAGCATCAACATCCTTTGTCTTTTCATATTTCAGTGATCTTAGTCACCACAGATGCTTTGGACTTTGCTTGGGGAATATTTTCAGGAGGGATAAAAATTGCAGGGGCGTGGGACACCAGGGACAGATGCAAGCACATAAATATCTAAGAGATGCTTGCCCTGATCAAGGCACTCAACTCTCTGAACCATATTTGGCCCCAAGACCTCTTCAAAATAATGTCAGACAACACCAGAGTCTTGTTGTACATCAACAGGCAAGGGGAAGTAGTTAATAACCCCTTTGTTGGCTAGCTGTGTCAGCTTGGGATATAGCTTCACAGCACAGTCTCACTCTACTGGCATCTTGCATTCTGTCAGAGCAAAACTGTGTAGCAGACAAGCTGAGCAGGACCAGACAAACTTTCATGAATGGAAACTAGATCAGAGGGTCTTCCAAAATTTGATCCATTTGTGGGGAGGTCCTCAAGTAGACCTTTTTGTCTCCTCTTTGAACAATGAAGTGGCAAGATTCTGTTCCAGTACCATATGCAAGAAAGCCTTGGAGACAGAGATACCTTTTTTTAATTTGGACAAGAATGTTCCTGCATGCTTTAGCACCCTTCCCATGAATATCCAGGTTAGTTTTTGAAGATTCAGAAGAAATCTCCCAAGATCATTGTGGTGAGTCCCTTCTAGCCTAGGCAATTGTGGTTTTCTCTTCTTTCAGAAATAACCAGGACAATTACCATGAGCCTCCTCACAGAGTGGATCTACTCACACAAGAAGAGGGGTGTTTGATACAGTTTGACATCAATCATTTTCAACTGACTGCCTGGATGATAAGGTCTTAATTCCTTTTAGACACCTGTTTACTGAGGACATGCAACAGATACTAATGGAGGCAAGAAAGTCTGCTACTAGAAAATCATACATTAGGAAATGGAAAAGGTTTTCTAGCTGGTGCCAGTGACATAACCAGCATCCATTCAAGGCTGGTTGTTCCCTGGATTTACAACATTTCTCTGAGCTATTATTCTATGGCCTTTCTTATTCCTGTGTCAAGGTTCATTTATTGGCCATTTCAGCATGTTTGTTCATGGATGCTCCTCTTTCAAAGCCGTCTGGTGTCAAAATGTTCTTGAATGGGGTTTTGCATAAGAGGCCAACATGTAAACCGGTGGCCTCTCCTTGGCTTCTTAATTTTGCAATAGAAAAGCTACCACTTGCTCCATTTGAACCTGCTTAACATGGAAAAAAGTTTTACTGATTTCTCTTACCTCTGCAAGAAGAGTATCTGAGTTGCAAGCTCTTATGGTGAATCAACAAGCCCTCATTTAACATAGGGACAGGCAGGGTTTCCTTGAGAACCAATCCTTCTTTTATGCATAGAATAGCATCCAAATTTACTTATACTCCATACCTTGGATTCCCACAGTCAACTCAGGTACTATCTTGACAGAATTATATCTTTCAGATCTTCGGATCAATTGTCTATTTCATATGAAGGTATGAAGAAAGGACAACCTTGGCAAAATAGGATATTCCCAAATGGTTGTCTAAGGCTATTACATTTTTGTTATACTCACCATAACAAATCTATTCCAGGCAGGGTCAAGACCCTTTTTGTATATCTTTTGTTGTGTCCAGTCCAGGAATTAAAAACTGGAAGCTCATCAGATTTAAATATGGCTGATGTAACAAAACATTTAATACATTATAGCAAAAGAGATTTGTCTGTATTTTATTGGGAACAATCTGAGTGATCCTAGGTAAAGTGTTTCTTCCAGTTAAAAAGATTTAAAACAGGAAACTAAATTTTTTCTATCAAGTTTATAAATTTTCAGAGTCTGAGAGATGGAAGACACTTTTTTATTTACAAGAAAGATACCCCCAAGATTCAATAAACTCTGTGCAGGCTTTGCGCGAAGCCTACATGGAGTTTACATGTTTGAATGGTGAGCAGTAGTGCTAATTACATATTCATGCTGCACACCATGTATAAACATAAATAAGTGTGGTTTTGTGGCTACCATGTAAAGCAACATGATTAGCAATCCTGTGTACCTCAGAGCAAACTAGTTTTGCAGGATTGCAAAGAATGCCACAATGATTACCAGGGTTTAACATATAGTAAAATATATGGTCCAAACACAGTACAGGACAGCGTATGAAGTGCAGAGCATTGTCAAACTCATTCCAGGCATTCTGTACAATAGTTGTGTAAATGATATATAATGGTGCATGGACTACCATTTAAAATAAACAGTCAAGGTAAGTGTGTGTATTCAATAGGGACACACAGATGAATTGCAGGAATGAACACAGGGAAAAAGGACAGGTGAAATATCTTAATGTACAGCAGATGAGGGCATGTCAATGGAAAACAGTTGCAGCAGGTACACTAATCACATATCAATATGGTGCACTATGGACTGCACATTGAAGATGTATGTTATGTGACTGTCACACAAGGTGATGTAACAATGGAGAAGATGTCTTTGTGAGATAAGCATCCTGACATGAATATTAAGAGGACATCTATCAGGGATGTTATATACAATTGTGGCTGGGTGTATGTTGTGAAGCTGTGCAAACTGATTTTACTTAATATGAATATAATGTCAGCAGAGGTCTCCAACAAGTGGGACACAGTTATAAGCTCATGGGAAAATGTAGAAGAAGCAAGCACAATCATATACAATATCAGAATAATACCACCAGTAACCCCATGTTTGTGACACAACAGATGTGATTCTCATTGATCATAGATGATTCCTTACAAGCACACTTGTACAAGTATTATGACATGTCAGCAATCTATGAGGGCGATCAAACACACTGTCCTGACACTGTAACATCTGCTGGAGGTGTCAGGAGGGACACTGCTATACCTGTATGTGACATTAGGATCACTACAGGCTAATTGACTGGTGTGCATGGTAGATACATATGGCACAATCTAGATTGTCACAAATGTAACCCATAGCTTCAATGTTATCCAACAGCTATGTATGTACTTTGTGCATCACCAGAACAGTTATCACACATGCATTTGGTATAGCACCTTGATGGGTGCTCTGCACCATCAGACAGTAATGTTTATGCAACAAAAATAAACTTAGGTATCTCCAATAAGATGTGTGACAGATGGCTGTGGCAAAGGTGGTACACTTCAGTTACACATCCCTGGAAGATGTGTAGGGAGGTACATGAAGAAGGGTGCATTGTACTCAGTTACTGGTGTGATGAAGGCTGTGAACAATGGAGGTATTAACATTCTGATGTGGATGTCCTTCACATACTCAGTAGCTGTGTTACATGCAAGAGAGTAGTCAGCAGTGTGGCCACACACCGGTGAACATTCCACATACCATCTACTAAAGGACACAGGTCATATACTAGTTGGTCTACTTATAGGGTGTGATGGCTACATTATCCATGGGTTGTGCATTTGTTTTCATAATGTAACAAATCCCCCCATGTTTTTATTTCATTGTATGTGTTGTCATGGCTATGGCAGAATCTATGGTGTGTGTTTATGCTGTCTGTATTATACTAATATATGATTGCCCAAAATCTGTAGTCCTTCAGACAGCTGTTTGGATACAGAATGTATATGTCATTCATGACATCTGTGAATTAAATAATGGACAGGAAATGGCATAACAGACAGCCCTGATGTACGGATCTGATCACTGGACCTGGCATATAGATCATTTCACACATTTCAACATATTTAGATGCCACATATATGTTCCAGTGGTCTACCCACTTGGTGATATAAGTGTTTATGGCCACACCTGACAGTGCTGAGTGAATACCTCTGTGTAGATTTGTGTCAGATGTCTTGGTCTGGTCAAGTTCCACAGAATGATAGTGTTGTCATCATGCATGCCCTCAATGGCCTCTTTGAGGACATCTAACAGATGTAACAGACATGGATGTAGCATTAACAGATACATGAACCCCTTCCTAAGTACACAGACTAGAGAACACAGAACTTTAAGCAAGTACCATGGTACAAGTCTGACTCTTACAAGTCTGCAGGACAACTTATGGTGGATGAAATTAGCACTGGATGTTGGAGAGAAGATGCTGGATAGACTGCACAAAATGGACGTGTAGTCTTATGCATGTGTCAAGATACTGTCAATGCATGGAATTGGAGTAGTAACTGTCAGATATATGCTTATGCTGTTCTGGCTAGATAGAGAGACACACACACACACACACACACACACACACACACACACACACACACACACACACACACACACACACACACACACACACACACACACACACACACACACACACACACACACACACACACACACACACACACACACACACACACACACACACACACACACACACACACATCCCAGTTGACTGCAGTGAGAACAGAACCCCTACCTATCTAGGTACACAGACTTGAGAACATAGTATTTTAAGCAAGCGCCACAGCACAAATCTGACTATTAAAAGGCTGCAGGGCAACTTATGGTGGATGTCATCAGTACTGGATGTTGGTGAGAAGAAGTTGGAAGGCCTGCATGAAATGGATGTGTAGGCATGTGGAACTGTGAAGACAGCTCAAGTTCTGCATGTTACCAGATTGATAAGTGTGTAATGAGTAGTATTGGTTGTGTTACAATGTGCAGGTATAGTTTAAGAGACAGCTTTACAAACTATATGCAAACAAGTGTCCACATTACTACAAGTATTTCAAAATCTGAATGTGTATTATCATTCTAAAGATGTACATGCTGTATCACACAACATTTCTTATTAATTATTGTAGTGTAGTTGATATATTTGTGGACAAGTACTGACACTACATGGGGGGAGGTAACATGTGGCTGCATTGCAAATATCTGACATATTCTTATATAAGGCCTTTATTTTGTTTTGTTTCCACATGTAATTTCATGCCATGAAGACTAAATGGACAGTAAACAGAACTAATACATGACAATATTTAGTTTGCATAGTGCAATGGCAAGCAGCAGGTTTGCACGATGGCTGGCAAAGCGTTTGTGCATGCAGATAGTTAAGTAGTGCACAAACATTAGGATCATTGCTAAAATTCTGAGAGTTAGTACTGAGTGCATGAAACACACCTGCTGCTTAGCTGACTCTGTGGCAGCAGGTGTAAATGCATTGACACATTTATTTTTTATCCCAGATGATACTGGGCTTAAATCCAGGTGTATGTAATACTTTTAAATAATTAGTGATAATGCAATGAAATTACTGTTATACTACAGTCACAATTTGTTCCTATTTTAATAAATAGATATAATGCAATTAAATTATTCTTATACTACATTTACCTTGTGGTACTATTTTTTACTTTAGCATGGTGTGTTTATGCGGCATTGTATGGAGGTAAACTGTACCACAGAAGAGCTGTTTACTGTCACTTGGCATTGATGCACATTACCCAACTCTGCGTAAACACAGAGGCCAAAAAGTGAAGCACTCCACTGATTTTTTGTTTTTTGTACTTATGTGTGTTGTGTGTGATTCTATGTTTTGACCAGATTATAGGTGTTAAAATAGGGTAGATAGGAAAGTGGTAAAATGTGGGGGGAAGAACAAAGGATAAGAAATACAGGAATATGCAGGAGGGACGTAAAAAATGAACCATATCTATCCATTTCTTTAAAAGTGTGAACTGAAAATATGTACAGAATATTAGCTGAATTTGGACTGTCACCTCCACTAAGTGAGGTGACAACAATGCAATCATGCTGTATAGCCAACTGGACCAAATCAAGTGTGCCAAGAAGGCACATGTGTGAAATGGAGAGCTATGTATAGAAAGATATTTTTTTTGTGGGATGGGTGCCCATTTTTTTTAATTCAGTAAGACAGGAGTGCTGGATAAGGGACATTGGTACTTCTGGGTTAGGTAAGTTGTGTAGGTGAAGAAGCAAATGCAGACAAACAAGACAAGACACAGGGATGGTGAGGGACACAAAAGATTGGGGACACCATGACTGAGTGAGGGAGGGGACAACACAAGCTCATGCCCACAAATCATAGAAACAGTGAGACTCTAGTCCTCACCCACAGAGTTGTTATCACTGTCCCCTTACTCTTCTGGGTGCTGCAGTGCTTGATGTCATCTCATCATATGTACCATGAGGGACAACAGCCTCGCCATCAGGTGTAGGCATACACCATTGGTGCTGTGCTCAACCCTACACACCAACTCTGTCATCATCCACCAGGAGATGCCAGAGTTGGTGCTGTGTTCAACCCTATGCACCAAGTCTGGCATCCCCTGGTGGGTGATGAAATTCCCACCTCTGCCACTACCCCTGGAGGGTACCACAGCACCAACTGCCAGGGCAGTGCTACCTGAGGGCATAGGTAGTGCAGGGGTAGCAGAGGCAGTGCTGCCAGGTTGAGTCACAGATATGCTGGGCATCGGTCCTGAAGCCAGTGGAGCAGGGGCAGGCTGACCCATCCGGGCTGACCTACCTTGCTGTGCTGTGGAGCATTTAGTGATTTGTCACAGATGGATGATGTGGAGACATTTTGAAGACTTCTTCTTCTTTTGGGTTTTCCCAGTTAGGGGTCACCACAGCAGATCACCTGTCCGCTCATGATTGGCAGTGGAGTTTTAAGGTGTCGAGTTGCCAGCCTGGTGCCCAACCTTCCACAGAAGGCACGCACGCACACACACACACACACACACACACACACACACACACACACACACACACACACACACACACACACACACACACACACACACACACACACAATCACACCTAGGGCCAATTTAGAGTGTCCAATCCACCTACAGCATGTCTTTGGGATGTGAGAGGAAAACGGAACACCCGAAGGAAACCCATGCGACCACAGGGAGAACATGCAGACTCCACACAGAAGGCACCCCAGCCGGGGATCAAACCAGAGAACATCTTGCCGTGAGGTGGCAACGCTAACTGCTGCACCACAGTGACTGCCCATCGAGACATTTTGAAGACACATAATAGAAAATAAAAAAAAAGAGATAAGGGTTGGGGTGAGAGAAAAAAAAGAAAATTAGTGCCATCATATGTGACATACAATGCACTGTCACAATTATACAACTATTTTATCTAAACTATTATATTTAATTATATGTCCTACCAACTAAAAACTATAGTTATGGATTGCGTAAAGTAATCCTTGCAATGTGCATATAATGCACATATGCTTGGTCCAAGTATAATGATTACAGTTAGCAGGGCATTTATGCCAGTTGTATAGAGTTTAATTTATGTAATATGAAGGATGCAGTATTGTATAATTGCTGGATAAAGAGTTCAACTTAAGTAATATTATGAAGAAAAGGCAGTATTGTATAATTGCTGGATAAAGAATAAATTGCCAGTGTAAAGGGGATTTCCCCTTTCTCTAGGAGGTGCATCCTTCCAGTTGGTATATATAAGTAGTGGGGTGTGGTGGTACAGTCCTCAACATCAGTGGGGTGCAGGGGGACTTGCATCCTGCAAAAATGCTTTTGAACTGTCTTTCCCTTCTCAAATGCTCTTTACATTCAGGAGGTTTCAGTATTTTTGTGATTTTTCTCTCAATCATTAATGAGTCATGTAGTTGTCAGAAAGCCTCAGGGGTCATGAGTGTAGAGATAACGCCTTCCCAAACATGAAGGTGCTGTTGCTGATGAATGTTAGATGGTTCATGTTTCAAGGATCCAGAACATTATATTTTATGATGATTTCACCACACAAAAACTCTCAAAAATAGTGCTGTATTAAAACAAACACTGTCAAAAAAAAAATCCAGAAAAGGACATTTTTTGCAAGTGGCAAGTACCAGTCACACTGCATGTGATGGGTTTCACATCCACATCAACTCAACGTCTCCATATCATGGAGATTGAAACACTGGAATTGGCGCATGTTTGAAAAAAATGCCATTATAAATGCAATATGATGTGGTGAAACACATACAACAGTGTGTTTGCTACTTAGCTAACACATTTGGTTTTGATGCATTGCTCATTGTATAAATTAATAAATATAAACTCTTCTGGTCTTCAGTGCATTTTATACGGCACACAACTAAATATGCTGATCATCTGTGGGAATATATGTCACATAATCAATAGGTAAGCATGTGTAATTAATATGTAGTGGAATGTAATCAGCAGGAAAAGGTAGGTAATCAGTATGTAAGGTTGTTTAATCAACAGCTAAGGGTGTGTAATTAATAAATTAAGATCTGTGACCAAAACAATTAAATAAGCTTGGGTCTGTAATCAACAGCTAAGAGTATGTAAGGTACAAGCAGTGAAAATACTTTTGGTCTGTTCTATTTTTTGTGAATTTCTTCAGTTGGGCTGAGGCTGCTAATGGTCTTTTGTGGTCAGTGTACGACTCTGGTAAATACAGATCGGGCATGATTTTTATCAACCAGAGGAGACGTAGTGGACCACAATTAATAAAGATTGGAAGGAATTTATTTGGGAAGGGAAGAGGGCAAGAGTTAAGTGGGATAAGTTGTTCCTTCCCATAAAACAAAGTGGTTTAGAGCTACCTGATTAGATGGAATACTTTAGAGCTGCACATTTAAGGCTCATAAAAATAATTCAAGCAGAAGACTACAATTCAAAATGGAAAGGCATGATGATGAAACAGGGGCATTCAGAAAATAAGAAGAGAGTAGGATTTTGAATGTTAACCCTTAAATTGAATAATAACAACCATACAGTATATTATGTAATATAGCAGAAAGTTTTCTAAGACCTTAGCCAGCACAGTAAAGGAGAAAGCAGGTTTTACCAATAGGAATGACTACAAGGAGAGGCATAGAAAAAAAAAGCAAAGGGGGGACTAGAATTTATTGTAGAAATTTAGCAAAGGAATTATGGTATTGGAAAAATAACTACGGAGAGAAAGAAAATAGATTGAGATGATGCCAAGTGGAAATATTTCCTGCAGGTTAGAAACTGTTTTCCGTACCAGGGATTGATAGAGTATAGGAAAGGAAAAAAGAAAGGAATAGGGCATTGTTGCATGAAAGACAAATACTAACTTGAGTTTTTGGATGAGTCTAGAACAGAAGATGCTGTTAAAAAAGGATAATTGGTTTGGCGTACAGAGTATTACATGCTAACTATAAGAAGCAATCAGAAGAGTTTATAAAAGACTGGGAGAGAGAATGGAATGACAACATACAAAACAACAGCTGGTGGACATCTGCATGGTGCCCAAATATTCAGCAAAGTCCAGAAGGTTTAGGATTTTTTATGTGAGTATTTGCATAGGCATTTTTGTACCCCAAGCAAATTTATTTTTCCTTAGGTAGATAGCAATTGCTGGACATGAGAGGGGAAAGAAAGAGATAACTGGAAGCATGTTTTTGGGAATGTAATGAGTTGGCAGATTTAAAAATTTCCCTACAGAGTACTTTGTCATGAATATTGGGGGAGCAAATGATTGTAACAAAGGAAATTATTATTTTTTGAGCTGGGACATAGGATTTGAATTGCCTAGGCATAGTAAGGCTTTACTAAGTTTAATGCTATTGGCCTTCAAAAAATAATTACTAGAAAATGGAAAGCAAAACCTAAACCAGTGCTAACTGAAGTACTGAATATTAAAAATGAGATAAAAGGCTTGGAGATTAGATCTTTAGAAAAGGGGAGGAGCAAATGACATAGGCATGAATGGAATCATGGGAGTAAAACAGGCAGAATAATATTCAGGAGGAGGAGTGAAATTTAGGGAAGGCAAGTTTTAAGCAGTTTATATAACTTTGGAGTAAATGATTGTTAGACAAGAAAATATATAAGTATGGTGCATAAAACACATGAAGAATATGTACAATAGTTTGATTTATTTTCTTTATCTTTGTGTGTCCACATCATTTTTAAATGCTGTGAATTTAATAAAGACATTTATATAAAAAGTATGCAATCAACAGGTAAGCGTGGCAATTAATAAATAAAATAGGAATAGTCATGGATTGAAATAACAACTAATGGTATGTAATTGTGGATAAGGGTGCAGAATCAGTAGGCAAATGTCTATAATTTGTAGGCACGCATATGTAGTCACAAAGTAAGTATGCATAATTAATACACAAGATTGTCTGAGTTTTGAATGTATTAGCTGTTGCACAATTACACAGCACAGTGATATGCAGTTTCTGGGACTGAGGTAATGCTGACTCTCTTCCTCGGGATAGTTGTACCTAGCATGGCTTATAGGTGCACAATTAAAAATCAGACTAAAGCAAAATGATGCAAAATTTTTCATCATGGACCAGTCCTCTGAAGACCACATGTTCATAATAAAAGTAATGGAATTGCATAAAAAATCAAATTTAAAATGACAAATATTTCCTTGTGGGAAGGGACTCTTCACATAAAAAAGGAAACTCAAAAAAGAATGTAGCAACCTCAGAGAAATCTCTTTAAGTTAGATTGGCTGTGATCAACCAATCACTGTAGACTCATACATGCTAAAGTAGAAATCTCAAACAAATCATGTACTAAATAAATTGTATTTAGACTTTCTGATATAGTGTTATACAAACCAGCTTAGACATTGTTCAAAAAGTTCCCATCAAAAATCACTTTCAGAAGACAGAAGATGCATCATTTAATTAGTACTTTATTAACATAATCTGCAGGGAACATCCTTACATTGTAAGAAAAGTCCTTTCATTCTTTGCAGTTTCAGCAATCATTCGTCCTTGACATTGTCATGCTAAACCATGGGAAGACATTACACACAGTCTTAGGCACACATGTGCCACCCTATTTTTTTCCTTTCTTTTATCTCTACCTACTTCTAATTATCTGACCAATGGTTCCTCATTCAGCACCTGGGTGGCTCTCCAGCTAAAGATTGCACAATATGCCCATGTTTCTAAATGCTCCCAAGAACTGGAGTGCTATTAAGGGACTTGTTAATATCCATCTCTGGAGTACGCCTACATCCTTGTCCTCTGCTTCAGCCATCAACATTAGTTTGTCTATCTGTTTTATAGATACCAAACATTGACAGAGCCTCCTGGTTTATAAATACCAAACATTGACAGAGCCTCCTGGTTTATAGATACCAAACATTGACAGAGCCTCCTGGTTTATGGATATAAAATGTTGACAGAGCCTCCTGGTTTATAGATACCAAACATTGACAGAGCCTCCTGGTTTATAGATATAAAACGTTGACAGAGCCTCCTGGTTTATAGATACCAAATGTTGACAGAGCCTCCTGGTTTATAGATATCAAACATTGACATACCCTCCTGGTTTATAGCTATCAAACACTGACAGAGCCTCCTGGTTTATAGATATCAAACAATGACAGAGCCTCCTGGTTTATAGATATCAAACATTGACAGAGCCTCCTGGTTTATAGATACCAAATGTTGACAGAGCCTCCTGGTTTATAGATACCAAACGTTGACAGAGCCTCCTGCTTTATAGATACCAAACGTTGACAGAGCCTCCTGCTTTATAGATACCAAATGTTGACAGAGCCTCCTGGTTTATAGATACCAAACGTTGACAGAACCTCCTGGTTTATAGATATCAAACGTTGACAGAGCCTCCTGGTTTATAGATATCAAACGTTGACAGAGCCTCTGGTTTATAGATACCAAACATTGACAGAGCCTCCTGGTTTATAGATATCAAACGTTGATAGAGCCTCCTGGTTTATAGATACAAAACATTGACAGAGCCTCCTGGTTTACAGATATCAAACGTTGACAGAGCCTTCTGGTTTATAGATACCAAACGTTGACAGAACCTCATGGTTTATAGATACCAAATGTTGACAGAGCCTCCTGATATTCTGTGGCTTTAAGCACCTCAGCATTTGCCTCTGTCTGATGTATTATTCACAGATGGTCCTAGTTCTCATGTATTACTCACAGATGGGCCTAGTTCTCATGTATTACTCACAGATGGGCCTAGTTCTCATGTATTACTCACAGATGGGTACTAGTTCTCATGTATTACTCACAGATGGGCCTAGTTCTCATGTATTACTCACAGATGGGTACTAGTTCTCATGTATTACTCACAGATGGGCCTAATTCTCATGTATTATTCACAGATGGGCCTAGTTCTCAATTCAGAGGTCCATATAACAGTCTCTGGACTGACTGTGAGTGTCTGATGTTACTTCATCCCCTTCTCCCTCTTGTCCTTCTCTTTTATCTCATATTTTCCTTCTATATCTTCAAGCCCTGCTTTTTCACTCTTTCTCGTTCTCTCCTATTTTCTTCCACCATCTACTTTACTCATTTATCAACTAACTTTCAGTCACATAGTCTATTGTTTGCTGTAGATTCAGAAAGCAATCAGCATCCGTACTCATCCCTGCTATTTTCCCTTCACAATAATTTCATGATACTTGGCCAACAAAGCTCTTACTTCTGCTGTCATTTACACCTACGAGGAAGACACAGTCATCTCAAAATCGAAAAAGCATATAAAAATTATATAATGTGAACTAATCTTTGCAGTTTGTTTGTGTGTTTGGGAAAGGGGAAAGCAGAAATTAATTTGTGGAGCTGTACTCAAGCCTTCTTCAAATATGTCAGATAATCTCATTTAAGCTGAAGTTGATGGCTTCTGGCCTTAGCAAACAAAGGATAGAAGAGGACTTTGAAAGCTTTGAACTAATGGGGCTAACATGCAACTTTGGATGAGGTCATATCATATTAATTAACAGGGATTGGAGAGGCCCATCCACATGGGTGTTCAAAGGGTTGTAACTCATTTAAAAATTAGCTTTGCTTTAACCTTGTGGTGGTTAATCTATCATCTGCCAACAATAAGCCAACCATATGTATGCCATCCAGTTATGCATTTTTTTTGCATTCATACATACAATATAGTACAAAAGTCTTTAAAACATATACATACACTATTTAACTGATGATGGCACCATTAAAAGCACATTTACACAACAATGTATGTAAGCATAGATGCACACACACACACACACACACACACACACACACACACACACACACACACACACACACACACACACACACATGTTGCAATGCCTCAAGACTACAAAGAAAGCAAGATAGAAGTTACTGCTATGCAGTAAAATGATATTAATTGATGATGGGTCTTTTATGGTCATGAGCATAAAGGTGGAATATCATACTTTTCATATGTTGTTTGCATCTGAGATATGCCAAATCATAAAGCATATCAAGCACATTTTATTTTGCAGATCCAAGATAACAGAAAAAAGAAGATTCTGCTGTATCTATATTATTAAAAAATAAAATGACTGAGTTAGCGAACCTGGACTCTTATGTACCACAACAGTAGCTCATGTGCATTTGGGAAATCTACAAAATGGAAGTCCATCACTCAGTTGTCACAAATATGTGTTTTCCTTTTCATTTCAGTGCATATATTCATTGTGCTCAGTGTATATCTTTCCACAATTTATTTGGTTTATCATTAATAAAGTTTTTGCCTGTAGTTTATTTTATTTATTTTACATTTGTTAATGGGGAGAGTCCGACTGGATACAAGTTTATTTTCAACGGAGGCCCGGGGAGAAAAGCTCCAAATGATACATTTATAATGTTAACAGACAATACATAAAAAATATACTTTAAAGGCAGACTTTACAATGTGAGTTAAGGACATCATATAGTACACAGTCAGAGTACTTATTGAGCAGATGGAAGACAGTGCATAAGACAAATAATCATAAAATACATATCAATGTTCCCTTTGCATGTTTGCAAACTATGGTGTGTTTGATTTGTTTCTTTAAATGAATGCCATGTATACCACATAATTCCATACTGTTTTAAAAGGATTACAAATATACAAATTTCAGTTTCTTGAAACATATTTGCCTACCATCATTTTCTATACAACACAGTGTAAAACTGTTCAGTCCAAAACTTCTGGAGAATCCTGTGTAGACAGCTTTGTTTACAGCCCTCTAATAAACACCCCACTATTTTTTTCTGATGAAGTTCCAATGAATATTTCTATCTCATTCAACTTTGTAAACCAGATTGCAAATCCTAAGCTTAAAGCACCTTAATTAGGACCAATTGTAACTGTTTTCCTCCGCAGTACTTGGGAAACTCAGTATTCCTTTAATCACTAATCACATCTACTGAGATTGTGTCCTGTTTCTAAAATTTTCTTTTCAAGATGCATCATGTTCTTGATTACTTTAAATATATACGTACATATAATACATTCTGTTTTTCCTTAGCCATGTTTATCTCTGTTCTATGTTTACCTGATCAATGTACTCCTAACACCATCCTTTGTTTGCCGCTTACAACACTTTCTGGAATTATGCATAGTCTCCATTTCTTCTGTCTCTTTTGTCCTTTGCTTGTATACATTTTTCATTCACATAGCCATTAAATGTCTCTGTGTACTCAGCTGTGCTTTCTTTTGTCCAGGCTGTTGCATGTTACAAGGCGCAAAACTGGAATAGGAACCATATGCATGGTAGATGCTTTGGTATTTTGTCTTTGCTGTGTGTGTGTGTGTGTGTGTGTGTGTGTGTGTGTGTGTGTGTGTGTGTATATATATCTATCTATATATATATATATATATATATATATATATATATATATATATATATATATATACACACACACACACACACACACACACACACACACACACACACACATATAGGAAATCTGCACAGCAGTATTACATTAGAAAGTCTTTCTCATATTTAATTACAGTTAAGATGCCACTTCATAGGTAGTCACCATTCTGTCTATCATATATGTAGTTTATTTCCACACATTTCATATTTAAAATATCTATATTTGAAGCCTTTGTAATATTTCTTGAAGGGATGTTATGAACACCTTTGTTTTCTGATGATATAAAATGATATCTTGTAATTTCACCAAACCAAGGGGTTGGGGTTCACATAATGATTAAGGTGCTTTCCTTGAAGACATAAGGATTTGATTCTGAGGAAGCATGGCTAGGCTTAAAAAGACCCCCCAATGTCATTGGTTTAGTAATCACCTATAACTGATTTTGCATGGCTTTGGACTTACTGCAAAACATGTAGAATATATGCATTTGAAAAAACAGAGATCTTTTTGCAGAACAGGAAATTCATCCCTGGTTTGGTACCTGTGTCTCTAATGGAAACAGGCTGCCTGTAAATGATTCATCTCCCAGGCCTCTGCTTGTAAATGTTTCATCTCCCAAGCCCCAGCTTACACTTATCAAGGGTACCAAAAACTTGTCAGATATTTGGGATGCAAGGCCAGGAATATAAAGGCCCCAGATGTCACTGGCTTAGTACACACTGTGAACGTCTGCGGAAGAAGAAATTCATAATGGTTGTTAGTGATATTCTGCCAAAACTGCAGTATTCAAAATGATGCATGAATTTTGATTGCCACAGCTCACAGATTAATACACTTCTTTTTTGCCTCATAGTTCTTTAAATGAGCAAGCAGGAGGTGTGACAGAGTTGCTCTCTCTCCACATACACATAGAAACAAAATGTTGGATTTAACTTTAATTTTCAATGCAACTAATTCTTTTTGTGAAACAGTGTGCTTAATGAGCTCTGCATTGCTTTTCTTTCACTCTTAAGTATAATCCAAATTTGAGTGAAGCACACATTTCATTAACATAGATACACTGCCTGGTTCAGACTTCTTTATGCAATGAAAACAAGGTGTCATGAAATAACTTTCAGGTTTAGCTTTGTGGGTAGATATAACACACTGGAGCTCCTTTGCTGATGCACTTCTTTAACTGCGTTTATTTGTCAGAGTATAAAAGGATTATTATTTGTAAGCATTAAGCTTGTTTGAAGACTCATTAATTCATCCTTCACTGGTTTACATAAAAAGGGAATACTGTGATTAATATACTTTGTTAATATTCTATTTATTTCTTAAAGATTTTGTGCTGGTCTGGGAGGAGAAACTGCGACCACAGAAGAAGAAAAAAGTGAGATATACTTACCATGAGATGGACAGGGAAGATGATGTTGAAACAAATGAATGCAACAGCATGCGAAATAAACACAAGACCTGGAGAGAGAAATTTGTAAAGAATTTGCAGACTGCTGGGCTTTTAATGGAGAAGGTAAGCAAATGATTTTTTAAAACGGCATTTTTTAAAATGTGTAAATAAAGATCTTTGTGCACATTTTACAGTTTCAAGGCAGATTTCGGAGTCATCCCTCATCTGATATCAACAGTTCTCTTCTCACTTGTTTCAAACTTTTCTATAGTTTAATAGTACAGCTTGTCAAGGTTAAATAACATTAGAGATAGAGAACTGTATTGTGTTTTACAAAAGACAGAAGTCCTTTACCATAAGAATCATAGGAAATACAAGACAATTGAGTCTTTTGGCCATTTTTACCTTGCCAGTTCCCACTCTTAAATAGTACATCATTTTTCAAGGAGGGCTAGGCCAGTCAAACAATGAGTGAATTTGAGAATAAATATCCAATCATCCAGTTCCTATTTGATGGAAGATAATGTATTACACTGCTTGAATTGCAGTAGAATTCTATTCCAGAGGTGAGGAAGGAGTTGCATAATGAACCTATCTCTCCACTGTTCATAGGTTCATAGGTATGTACTAGGATAATGACCACAAGGGCTTTTTTAAGCCTAGCCATGCATCCAAAATCTCTGACAAGTTCTGGTACCCTTCATAAGTGTAAGTAGGGATTTGGGAGGTGAAACATTTACAAGCAAGGCCTGAGAGATGAACCATTTAGAGGCTGCCTGTGTCCATTAGAGACATAGGTGCCAAAGCAGGGATGAATTTCCTGTTTCCCATCATGTTGTCCAAGATACACTTGAATTGGGTTAGAAAAGAACTCTGCTTCTCATGGATGGGGAGCGTGTTCCAGAGATGAGATACATACCTATTTCTCCAGCAGGTCCTATTTATAGCACAGGCAAGGTTTAAGTCTTTAGAACGGGTAATTCTGGTGCTGTTTGTTTTGTGGATATGCAGGAGGTCCATCACAGTGGGGTCTGACAATGCCCTGTATACCAGTCATAGATCTCCTCTTAAAAGCCTGTAGGAGACAGAATAAAGGGAAAGGGCCTTGAGGCGGTCTGCATAGGACATATCACTTATGCCCTGTATTCTTTTAGTGAGGAACCTATGTGGATGTTCCAATTGTTGGATATGCCTGGTTAGGTACATACCAAAGGGGGCATTGTACTCAATAATAAGTCTGATGAATGCCGAATACAGTGGAACAATGACTTCCTTGGACTTGGATGCCATACCTTTGCTTATAAGTTGCGCAACACAGAATGATTTCCTCACCACTGAAGACACATGATGATCAAAGGCTAGATTACTATCTATGTGTGTCCCTATTTCCCTGATTACTGGGTCAACTCGGGTGTGTTGTCAATGTGATAGTTACCAGGGATGGATGCCTTCCCAAAGAATACTATTATGCATTTCTTGGCATTTAGTTTTAGTCCATGGCTCTGACACCAGTTTTGTGTCTGTGTCAGCCCCTCCTGGAGATCATTTGTGTCAGTGTGAGATTTAATGACAGCTCCTAATTTGCAGTCATCTGCAAATTTAGTCAGCCAGAGACCACTGACACTGGTCATGACTTCTGAGAAGTAAATGCCAAAAAGAAGCGATCCAAGGACTGATCCCTGAGGGACTCCACTTGTGACTGACCTCTTTGTAGAGGTGGACTTCCCAATTCTAACTTCCTGGGTTTTGTCTGTGAGCCAGTTGGCTATCAACTGGGCGACATACGGATTTGTACCTAACCTCTTGAGTTTGTCAACAATGCCTGAGTGGGGTATTGTGTCAAATGCCTTGGCCAGGTCAAGGTAGGCAGTGTGAATGACTTTGCCCTCATCCATTGCTTTGGTGACCTTCTCAAAGAAGTCCATCAGGCTGAGTAGGCATGATCTGCCCTTGATGAAACCAAACTGGGTTGGGTCCAGTGTTTGGATGTTTACTATATCTCTGTTGATCATCTCCATGATAATTCTTTCCATGGCTTTACATATAAGTCTAATGAGACCTATGGGTCTGTAGTTTCCAGGGTTTGTAGATGGCCCACCTTTGTGCAGAGGGATGACTGTTGCCTTTCTCCATTCATGAGGCATGAAGCCTGTATAGAGGCTACAGTTAAGTAGTAATTTCTGAGGGCCTGATAGGTCATGTTTCATGTTATTTAAAAGGCATCCTGTGATATTGTCTGGAGCCCATTGATGCAGTGTTCTTGGTTTTAGAGAGAGCATTAAGGACCTGTTCCCTAGTGATAGTAGGGGTAGTTATATTTGATGATATTTCCTGAGGGAAGGTTGAGGGGGAGTGAGGAGTAAAGTTGGAGTTGTTTTTAATAGCTAGGAGGTTTGCTATATCTTCTGGCTGAGTATAGGTGGCTCCAATTACAATGAGCTCTGCACACAATTGTGTATTGCCTTTGAGGTTGTGGAGATAGCTAAAAGATGCTTTGTGTTTAGCTTCTCCTGTCTTACTCTGTTTGTTGCAGTAAAAAAGTATAAGATGGGTCCAGAATCAAAAATATTGCAGCAGTATATCAGAGCCTATCCACTGTCCACTGACAGAGAAGGACATGGCAGGAGGACTGTCTCTGCAATGATGTTCAGAACTGTAGTGACACAGGTTAGTGTAGCACATGTACTTTGACTAATGCCTAGACTACAGATCACCGTCCTCATCAGCCATACTATGCAAAGACAGCAGAATGGGATCCCACAACTTTATATGTAACAAGATCACATTATGTTTATAATAAATTCTAACCACAGGTAGGCCACTATAATAGAATCCAGAATCCTTATCAGTGTCAGAAGCCACATGACTCAATATTGATTGTCTTTTGGGATCAGGAGGTGCAGATGTGGATCTTAACAGCGTCTGATACAACCAGAGTGTGTGTACCATTATCACTGAGGAAGTGGGAGGATGTCCCATGGCCAACAGCTCTAGCATGGTAAAAGATTATAGTACACTGAAGTGATGGGGAAGCCACGTTTTCTTGATAGAAATAATATACATAATGCTGGGAGATAACAGGTTAAGGCAAATTAGGTATATTGGAGGGGGAAATGAAGTGTGCCATGCAAGGATTACATAAAGGTAGCGATGGAGTGTAGGGAGTCACCTCCATAATGCAAGAAACAGCTCACTGAAGCAAATTTGTTCCAAGTGTAATTTTTTGTTTTGAATCTTGACAATAATGTTAATAATAAATTAGAAACTTTATATTTCACCATTGTGTAGGGTTCTTTCTTATATTATAAAGTATTGTGAAACATGAAAAGGGCAGATAGTCTAATCAAAAATAGCTGCATCCATACCTTTCCTAGAATGACTCAAAGTTGCAATATGCATATAACCTCATTTATGCAATATTTTACATTAATCACCCAATAATTGGATGTCTTGTAGTTTTGCAGTAGAAAAGTTAAGTCTTCCTAACAAATTACTAAAACTGATTGTTTCCCTAGATGTCTCTGGCTCTGATATTAAAATTTAAAATATTCATATAACTGTGTAAGCAAACAGCACACTTAATCTTGTTAGCAGCATATTACCCATAGTGGGACTCTGAGGGATATGTTCAGAAAGAGAGGTTGATGAGACTTAATGTAACACTGCCAGACTAGAGAGACGATGTATCTTTGCCTTAATTCTTTTCTACATCTTTGCACTCAAGAGTCCAATGTATACTCAAGGAGACCAATATAATAATTGCAGTTATTTTATTGCATGCATTAAGCTCCTAACCTGCGCAGTTCATTTACACAGTTCCCATACCAGCTTTACCTTTTTTGTTTGCTTTTAGTAACTAAGTAATTAATTCAGTTTTAACCTTGTCTGATCAGTATTAAAAATGATTTACCTTAAAATAACCAAACTGCTTTGTAAACAAAGGCTAATAAAGAGACTGCCTGGAGCACCTTATGCCTGAATACTTCAGATCATCATGTTGAGACAGACAGACAGACCTGTATAACATAAATGAATGTCTGCAGTACCTTATTTCTGAATACATCACATCATCATGTTGAGACAGACAGACAGACCTTAGCTAATAAATGAAATTAAATGATATGTGAACTTTATTAAGAGCTTTGGTGCATCTTAGACTAACCCCTGGATTCAGCAAGCCCTGCACGGTGTGCAGGACTAGGGCAGGAGCTCCAGCAGGCAATATGTCTGCCGTGCAATCCAGGAATAAGCTGTAGGGGCGTGCACGAGCGCTCCTGTACTAGTCCTGCATGGACTCAGCCCCTGTATGCAAATTATCCAATTTGCAGGAGAAATCCATGCAAATGAGGTGAATTTGTGATCCAGGAAGCTGGAAACCGGCCATGCAGGGCTAGTGTAATCTGCAGAAATGTACTCTGCCAGTAACGGAGTACATTTCTGCAAACTACAAAACGGAGCCATGACAGCTCGAAATAAAGGGTGGATATTATGTAGAAAGCATGCCAATGGCCAAATATAAGGCCACTGACATGGAAAATTGTTGCAAAAATAAAAAAAAAAACAACTTTTATTTTTTTTAGCTGATCTCAGCTGTTTAAGCTTAGGGCAGCGGCATGTAAACTGGATTGGGTGGAAAATAAGAAAAAAAAAAAAAACTAAAATAAGCATTTTAACCAAAAGTACTAGTTTGCCATTATACTCAATGGCAGGCAGAAGACAACATGGCCAGTGAATAGTAGTTGCTAAGGGGGGAGGCTCAGTGTGGGACATGTAACTATGCATCAGCAGGCAATCCTATGCAAATGAGGGGAATGATACTGAATCCCAGATTTCCCCTGCATGCTAGTCAGCACCCACCAGTGTAAGAGCAGGAATAGCTTGGTGCAAGCCTAGGAGTTAGCTGACATCATAGGGGTGTGTGTCAGGCATACTGTAAGTGGATTGGAGCCCTGTGGCTAGGGTTTGCCCTTAGCTTATCAGCGCTAAGCAAGGGGGTGTGTCCGAGGCTGCCAAGCATTCTTTACATTGCCTAAGCGGGTGTGCGCGCTGTGCACTGGGGTTTAAAGGAAATAAGAAAAAGTAAACCAGGAAATAGCAGCTCTCTGCACATTTGAGCACTGTGTTTGCACGGCGCACCCCCAGGCTTAAACAGGAAGGCAATGGGAAAGGAAAACAGCAGTAGGAAGGTAATCAAGGAGAACTAGCATAGCTGGCAGGTGAAATGTATCAGAATCAGCCAATTACACAGGCATCAGACCAGCCCAGCCCAGAACACTACTATAAAGTATGCAAACACATTTTGCTCTGGTCTTTCCCACATACTCTACACCACCGATGTATACAAGCAGGGAACTTTTAACAAACAAAAACAACAAGATGATAGGGGCGGCAGCAGCTATCAGATATCAACATGTGGAAGAGGCTGAATGTGGTGAGGATGAGAATGCTGTTGCCCAACCCACAGTGCGGAGATGGAGAATGGTGTATAGACACAGGGTGACCTAACAAGGGCTACATGAGCTGGAGATAGTGGAGCGCTACACAGTGAACAGGGACCTCCTACAGCAAATTGTTGAGCTGTGCCGGCCATGCCTGACACACAGAATTAACAGAGGTGAACCCATCCCAGTGGATACCAAGGTATGTGTAGGCCTAGGAATACTAGCCACAGGTACCTCCCAAAGCCCAACTGGGGATATCATCGGGATCTCACAGGCATCAGCATCCAGGGTAGGGTAGTCAGCACATGCCATTGAGCACGTATATTTCCTCAACACCCGTGAGGTGTTGACCAGCAATATGCATCTCTTCCACCAAATAGCAGAATACTCTGAGGTGGTGGGTACTATAGACTGCATGCACATATGCATCAAAGCACCACCTGGTGAGGGAGGTAGGATCAAAATCAACCACAAGGGCTTCCCCTCCATCAACTGCAAGGTTGTGTGCAATGCCCAGAGCATTACAATGAATGTGTGTGCTGGCTGCCCTGGAAGCTATCATGATTCCCACATCTGGCATCTGATGCAGCTGTACCAGAAATTTGCCAGTGGAGACATCCCTTATGGTCACCTAGTGGGGGATGCTGGTTGCACACTGGAGCCGTGGCTGATGGCACCCATCAGAAATGCACACACACCTGAACAAGAACAGCATAATGAGGCACACGCACAGACCAGATTCATAATAGAGCATGTGTTTGGGATGCTCAAGTCATGGTTCCAGTGCCTGGACACATCTGGTGGAGCCTTGCAGTACTCACCAGCTACATGTACCCAAACTGTTATCGTATATGCCATGCTACACAATATGATCCTGCAGAAACAGCTGCAGCAGAAACAGCATGGGACAGGGCCACACAGCCCCCCACCAATGCCAAGGCCTGCACAGGCACAGAGTGACTCAGAGGAGGAACAACCTGAGCCTGCCCCAGTAGGCAGATGGAGGCGTGCCCAATATTCCCTGGCTTTGGCAAAGAGGCAACGCATAGCACATACACTGACACAGTAGAGACCCAGGGAATAACACCTCTCTCTGACTCACACATACAGTAAAAGGGATGCCAAACATGACACTACCTGTGCTCAACCATATATAGGGAGTGTACTATGTGCATCCGACATAGGCAGCCCCCAGCACCATCCTCAATACTGGCACACCCACAAGGTAAGTCACTCTCCTTACCAAATGCCGAATGGAGTAGTCTGTGTTGTTACCTGTATCTATTGTATGGATGTGATCATGCAAGGGAATCAGGTGGCTGAATGGGATGCCAGCAGATAGTAGACACCTATAATGGCAGCATGAGATCTGTAACAAATACTGTTGTCACCATAGTAGCCATTACTACACATGGTGACAAAACCCACTGCAGGAACTGTGCTGGGCCACATGTGTGTCCATATGACACACACATGCCAGTCAGGGAGGTTCACATACCCAACAACAGTCTCAGCCAGCAGGACAGGTGTAGACAAACACAAACAAAGGCTGTGCCAAGGCCTTTGAATGATGCCTATGGGTAACCACCCCCCAGGCCTACACAGGCAGACTACATCAGGTCAGGCTCTGGGATGTTAGTTCAAGGGTAGGAAGTCAGAAAGTAATATGTAGGTCAAGCAAACCTAAGACCTGTAGTACGCTGATATGCCTCTAGTCAGCATGACAGGTTAGAATACAGAATGAAATAGAGTATCTGACATACCAGTACAGTCATAGCAAATGTGTACAAGTGTCAGGTGTGCCTCCCCCCATCATATGTAGAAATGAAAAAACAGTCAGGTGTGCCCCCCAATCCCATGTAGAAATGTAGAAACAGTCAGGTGTGCCCCCCATCCTATGTAGAAATGTAGTAACAGTCAGGTGTGCCCCCCCCAATCCTGTGCAGAAATGTAGAAACAGTCAGGTGTGCCCACCAAGTCCTATGTAGACATGTAGTAACAGTCAGGTGTGCCCCCAATCCTATGTAGAAGCAGTCAGGTGTGCCCCCCCAATCCTGTGTAGAAATGTAGAAATAGTCAGGTGTGCCCCCACATCCTATGTAGAAATGTAGTAACAGGTAGGTGTGTCCCCCAATCCTGTGTAGAAATGTAGAAACAGTCAGGTGTGCCCCCCAATCCTATTTAGACATGTAGTAACAGTGAGGTGTGCCCCCCAATCCTATGTAGAAACAGTCAGGTGTGCCTCCCCCAATCCTGTGTAGAAATGTAGAAACAGTCAGGTGTGCCCCCCAATCCTATGTAGACATGTAGTAACAGTCAGGTGTGCCCCCCCAATCCTATGTAGAAATGTAGAAGCAGTCAGGTGTGCCCCCTCCCCCAATCCAGCATAGAAATGTATTAACAGTCAGGTTTGACCCCCAGTTCTGTGTAGAAATGTAGAAACAGTCAGGTGTGCCCCCAATCCTATTTAGAAATGTAGTAATGGTTTAGTGTGCCCTCCCAATCCGATGTACACACGTTGTTACAGTTAGGTGTGCCCCTCCAAATCCTATGTAGAAATATAATGACATGTATGTTTAGGTATAATACCAGTGGAGCACAGATTCCCAGAGGTGGCCAAGTTAGCAGGATAGATTGTAGCATTTGTACAATATGCAGGTATGTGTGTGTTAGGTTGGTGTGTGTTTGATATTGTTTGAGAGTGGTCAGTATGTATGCATGATGAGGTTTGACCTGGTGGCCATTGCCCACTACTGCCGATGAGAGGGCCAAGTCCTCACAACTGCAGTGCCAGAGACAATTCCCACCAGTATAACACATGCTAGAAGTAAGCCATTGTAAATGTATGGTGGTGATATGTGTCACCATATGAAAGATGGACATGGCATGGCTGTTGGGCTAGACATACAAGCAGTACACAGAGAAAATTCTTCAAGACATACAGTATATAATGTGTAGCTGTGAAATTGACACACCCTTGGAATTGTACATACAGGTATGCATCACATTATCTGGGCCTGTAGTAGAGAATACCGGTGTCATCTGGCCGAACACTTGCAGATCACAAAAGTGATAGGACTGATATATTGGGAAACAGCTGATGTACCTGTGCATGCCAACATAACTGGAATGCCCCATGCATATCTGTGAGTCAGATGCAAGTAGTGTCCATAGCACACATGCACCCAGCTCACACAAACACCATCCACAGGTACCTTTCTGGTCGTATCCCTGCTGTTGGGAATGGGTACGATATGACCCCCACCTGTGTATGGCAATAGTGAAAGAATGCAGCATGCAGTGCAGGTGTCCCATGCAGGTGTGACCCTAGCTGTAGGTAGTACCCTGCCAGCATCCACATCACCTGATCAATACTGATAGAAAGTATTTGCATGAACACCTAGCACACCTACCCCGTCACCCCAGGGGAATATACTGTATGGCAGTCTGGGACTGTAGGACTGACAGAATGCAATGGCCTGCCACAGCTGGCCCACATCACCACCAAATGGCTTACAGGCCTCTGGCAAAGGCCTGTGTCTCACACATATTGCCAATGCATGTTATGTCATGGACACCCAAATAATAACATAACACACTCCACATAAGCCATATGCAAGGCTATGTGGACAAACCACTGTAACATGTCCACCATGACCCACTGAGTCTGCATGAACTGTGGACCAACAACAAAACACAGCTGTGATGAGGTGATAACCTTAGGGAAAGTATCAGAGAATATATGCATAATGTATGGAGGAGGATAGAATAATAGGGGGGTTGGAGCATGGGCAGCATGGAATGTGCAAGGTCTGACACATAGCTGTGGGCACACACTATCCCTGACTGCAAACATATAAATGGGTGGCTACAAACCTGCTTGTACACCACAATAGGGGCAATGTCTTGACTTATGACCTTTGCCTCTGGATAACCTGTGTGAATCTGTACAGTTGTGAGGTATTGCCACAGCAAGATAAGGCCATACTGTCATGTTGATGGATGTACAAGTATGGGATCCTCTACCAGCACTGTACCAAGGTGCTGAACTGGATACACAGACCCAACAGCAAGTCTCTGCATCTCAACCCTCCAGAATGGCATAATGTGTGCTACCTGTAGGTGTACAACACAAAGGTCTGCACTGGAGTACAAACTACCTGGAATGGATCCACACATTCAATACAGAAGGGCATACTGGGCATGCTCACACACTTAAATGAAGCCCATGTCTGCAAACAACAGTGGACCATATATGTCTGACAGTTGCAGATGTTAATGCATACACTCCTCAGTATGCACCAGTCATGCTTTGCACACACATTAGATAGGAATACAGACATATACCCAAGGACACCACACTATAATATGCCAAAAGTAGACATATATAGATGTGTGGAAGAGAGTGACTGTGACAAAGAGCCATCCATCATAAGGCCTGTCCCATCCAGCACACAGCCAAATGGCTACTACCACATGATGTGTAAATGTCACTCACTGTAGAAATTAGCCACTGATATCCATCAGCATTACAGACTATGTGGTGCAAGTGCTAGCTGTGCAACATGACTGTACAAGGTAGTAGTCATCTAGCAGCTGTATACACGTACCTGCGAAATATAACCCTGCGCGTGCCTGTATGTGGTGTGTCAACCTCTGGATGAATGGGTTACAGCCCATGCACACACACTGCCCTCCCCATAGCCCTACTATGACAAGCTTGCTGATGTCATCCACTTTGGAATACACTTTTGGGAATGGAGTAGCCAAGTAATTTCTGTGGTGCATCCTAAAACTGCGTAATACTGTAGTGTGATAAACAAGTTAGGTAGGAGTTCCAATCTCAAACATGGCAACTGTGTGTGTGTGTGTGTGTGTGTGTGTGTGTGTGTGTGTGTGTGTGTGTGTGTGTGTGTGTGTGCATCTCTGTCTGTGTAGGGAGCAATGCTTTTTAGGCTAGTCACACTCACTACAATTCAAATACTCTACTTTGGTAAGGCTGCTGATGTCATTCACTGTGATATAAACCTTCGAGAAAGGTGTAGCCTAGTAATCTCTGTGGTGCATCCTATAACTGCATAATGCTGTAGTGTGATAAATTAGTTAGGTAGGAGTTCCAATCCCAGACATGGCACCTGTGTGTTTGTTTGTTTGTGTCTCTGTCTGTGCAGGGAGCAATGCTTTTTAGGCTAGTCACACTCACTACAATTCAAATGCCCTACTTTGGCAAGGCTGCTGATGTCATTCACTGTGATATACACCTTTGGGAAAAATGTAGCCCAGTAATTTCCATGGCAGATCTTATAACTGCCTAATGCTGTAGTGTGATCAACTAGTTAGGTAGGACTTCCAATCCCACACATAGCGACTGTGTGTGTATCTCTGTCTGTGTAGGGAGCAATGCTTTTTAGGCAAGTCACACTCACTACAATTCAAATGCCCTATTTTGGCAAGGCTGCTGATGAGATTCACTGTGATATGCACCTTTGGGAAAAGTGTAGCCCAGTAATCTCCGTGGCACATCCTATAACTGCGTAATGCTGTAGTGTGATAAACTGGTTAGGTAGGAGTTCTAATCCCAGACATGGCAACTGTGTGTGTGCCTCTCTGTCTGTGTAGAGAGCAATGTTTTTTAGGCTAGTCACTCTCACTGCAATTCAAATGCCTTACTTTGGCAAGGCTGCTGATGTCATTAATTGAGAAATACACCTTTGGGAAATGTGTAGCCCAGTAATCTCTGTAGCACATCCTATAACTGTGTAATGCTGTAGTGTTATAAACTAGTTAGGTAGGAGTTCTAATCCCAGACATGGCAAGTGTGTGTGTGTGTGTGTGTGTGTGTGTGTGTGTGTGTGTGTGTGTGTGTGTGTGTGTCTGTTTGTGTAGGGAGCAATGCATTTTAGGCTAGTCACATGTACTACAGATCAAATGGACTACCTTGGCAAGGCTGCTGAAGTCACTCACTGTGAAATACACCTTTGGGAAAGATGTAGCCCAGTTATTTCCTTGGTGCATTTTATAACAGCATAATGCTGTAGTGTGATCTAGTACTTTGGTAAGGGTTCTATTCCCACACATGACAAGTGTGGATGTTTGTGTGTATGTTCCTATGTCTGTGTAGGGAGCAATGCTTTATAGGCTAGTCAAACTCAGTGCAATTCAAGTGTCCTACTTTGGCAAGGTGGCTGATGTAATTCACTGTGAAATGCACCTTTGGGGGAGGGGTACACCAGTAATCTCCGTGACGTGTCCTATAACAGCATAATGCTGTAGTGTGATATAGTACTTTGGTATGGGTTCTATTCCCAAACATGGCAAGTGTGGATGTTTTTGTGTGTGTTTCTATGTCTGTGTAGGGAGCAATGCTTTTTAGGCAAGTCACACTCACTACAATTCAAATGCCCTACATTGGCAAGACTGCTGATGTCATTCAATGTGAAATACACCTTTGGGGAAGGTGTACTCCAGTAATCTCCATGGCGCGTCCTATAACTGCTAATGCTGTAGTGTAATAAACTAGTTAGGTAGCAGTTCTAATCCCAGACATGGTGTGTGTGTGTGTGTGTGTGTGTGTGTGTGTGTGTGTGTGTGTGTGTGTGTGTGTGTGTGTGTGTGTGTTTGTGTTTGTCATTAGTATCCTGTGTGGAGATGACTGTGAGTGTGTAAACTGGACTCATTGTGGAGCGGGTTTTGCAAATTTCTTATATGGTGGCCCTATTATATGTCACAATGTCCACCTTACAAGGATAACAGATGTGAAATAGCTGAGAAGCTGGGGTGGCAATCCATAACCCTACATGTAACATCAAGGCCTGGTGAACAATGATAGCAACCCTTGTATTACACAGATAACACTCTCAACCCATGTCTCATGCACAACCACACTTGCTTAGGCAACAACTGCTATGTTGGTAGTACCCTTCAAAATGCCCACAGATAGTAACCATGGTGTGATTGCAGTGGACGACAGAGGGCATGGCACCTTGTCCATCAGTAACATATGCACGTACATGCAGACAGTGTGCCTTCACTATGCTCCCCACTGGATGCCTGCAACACCTGTGGTGCCATTGAATGTGAACCACAAAGGACATACTATGCCTTATACACATGCCCTGTATGGAAAGATGCCACTGACACCAGGGAATACCTGTATTATGCTATCAATGTAGGTGCAGGGTCAGCCTGCTGTCCATTACCTGTTCCCAGCAAATGAGACCAGAACAGGCACATCTGATATAACAATCTGTGTACACAACATGGGCCAGACACCCAAGGTATAGTTCCACATATTACTGTACATGCATGTAGGACGTGTGCACATCCCAGACAGTGTCCATGTCATGGACTAAAGAACACATACATGGCAAGCATCAAACAGCAATGGCCATACACAATTCTTACCCAGGTGACTGGATGGTGAATACAATACCCACCTGTGTGGGCCAATCCAGACACTACACCCCTGAGCCACACTGCAGACCATTGTCATGTGGCCTGATGCCAAGGTATACCCTTCACCAAGCCTTGTATAGCCTTCTGGTACAGTCAACCACTACGCACCCATGAAGCAATGCATGCATGTCAGTACTGGTACCCTGTGTCTGCGTGTGTGGTGTATGATGCTTTTGACCACATTCACACTCACTACAACCTCCATTGGCATACTGAAGCATGCTGTCTGATGTCAGACACCTCAACATACCCTTTGCCCATATAATCTCCGGATAACCCCTGTAGTGCATGTGATACCTGCACAGTACTGTACTGTGGCAAACTAACTAGTGAGAAAGTGTATTCCTGACCCTGCCAAGTGTGTCAATGTGTGTGAGTCCCTGAGGGAGTGTGGCTGTGTTGATGCTGACACCTGTCCATGCTGACAGGCACGTGTACTACACCTACCATATTGCTAACATATCACTGTTGCAGATGTCACTCACCATCACATATACGTTTGGAAAGCTTCTCAACATGTAAGCTATGTGGCACAACTAATAACCACATAGACATGTGATAGCAATGCATAGTCAATCAGGGGTTTGATACCCTGCACTGGTAGGTGTGTGATGCAAACATGCTTAGGTCTTACTCTCCCAACCCCTCCCTGACTTATCTTTGCCTCTGTCTGCCTTTCTCACTCCCTCTCTGGTGGATTTGGAAAACTACATCTGCTTTGCATAGGCAGCAGCATGTGTTTTGTAAGTGATGCTCATGATCAGCTGATGGCCTCTGCACGAATTGCAGCCCTCTTCTAGCTGATTGCATATAGAACATCTGTGGTAGCATTCCCATAGCCAATTGCATGGAAACATACTCCAATATCTAGGAACATCATGTTGGTGTTGAGCCTTTACATTCACTGTGAGCAGGACCTAGATCTGGTGTTTGGCAAACAGCATCACAGATGGATTGGGGATTCACCTCTAACAACATACACTATGGAAATAGGCCAACACACAGGAAGGGGATGTGCCTGACATGACTACAGAATGTAAGTGTTGCTATTCTGCATTTGGAGTAATGTTGGTTTAACAGGGTGTGTGTGACTATGGCTGGTCTGCATGTTTTAATACCTGTCATGACAGTGCTATGTTTCTGAGGAAACCCCCATCTGCAGACTGGGCAGTGTGTGGTGCCTTTTGTTTCTTGTGTTACTCACAGAGCACCTATCTCTTAAACCTGGTTGAGTTCTTTGAAACAGTCACCAAGGCCATTGACGGGGGGGGAAGGTGGTCCACACAGCCTACCTGGACCTCGCAAAAGCCTTCAATACAATACCCCACTCGGGCATTATAGATAAGCTCACCAGCTTAAATATAAACCCCTATGTTACTAGATAGGTTGCAAACTGGCTCAAGGACAGAATCCACATGGTTAGAATTGCTGGAGCCATGTCAGACTCCAAACCAGTTACAAGTGGCATCCCACAAGGCTCAGTCCTAGGACCTCTCTTGTTCAGTATATATTTCTCGGAGGTACAGGCCAACATGGAAGGATTATGGCCGACCAAGTTCGCAGATGACTGCAAACTAGGCTCCATAATCGACTCTCCAGCCGACACAAGCATCCTACAAAAGGGCCTCATAGAAACAGACAACTGGTGCCAGAGCCATGGCCTCAAGCTAAATGCCAAAAAGTGTATAGTCATCCCCTTTAGCAAAAACAAAATGCCCACAAATTACCACATAGGTGGTAATCCATTAAGTAATTAGGGACCTGGGGATCCAAGCTGATAGCAATCTCTCATTTGAAAACCACGTGGCCAAAGTGGTTAGAAAAACATTTTATATAGCCCACCTAATCATGAAGGGATTCACATCTAGATCAGGAGAGGTCATCGTGCCTCTTTACTCATCCCTCATCAGGCCCATAATTGAGTACAGTGCCCCTTTTGGGATGTACCTTACCAGACACCTGCAGCAACTGGAAAGACCCCAAAAGTACCTCACCAAGAGGATCAAAGGGCTGAAACAGATGCCATATGCTGCCTGGTTAAAGAAACTCCAGCTCTACTCAGTGGCATACCGCCTGCTCAGAGGTGATCTGTGCCTGGCATTTAAAGCCATGTCCAACCTGGAATTAATGGACATGCTGCACCTCAGAAAATCCAAATCCCATTGAGCTACGTGCTCGAGAGACTTGAACCTCAGCACTGAAATAAGTAGGCCATGCTGGAGGGACAGATTCATAACCCAGAGGCTTCCTTCACTCTGGAATAAAATCCCAGTCCAGGTTAGGCAGAGTCCCTCATTGACTCTCTTCAAGAGGAATCTTGATGAGTGGATGGGAGATTGTAGGTTTACCCCGGCTATCACTTCTGTGTCACTGTTAGACAGAGGCACAGTATACTAACCTTGAAAAAGGGCATAGCAAAATTCATTTAAAATGGGTGTCGAAAGCCAAATACACTCTGGCTAGACTTATAAATGCCCTAGGGCAGATAGCCTCGTATGAGCCTATGAACCTATGAACTGCAGAAGCATAGTGTGAGTATTGCAGTCAGTACATGGTGACAGCCATGAGAGTTACTGACTTCATATCCCTGATAGGACATATGTCACAGCAAACCCTGGTACAACAGTAAATGTATGAGGTTATCACAGCAACATGTCAATATTGGCCCTGTGTTTGTGCCTCCAGCCACAACTTTGTCAACCGTTGTACATATGTCATGCAGTAAGAGGTGCATATGTTCTGTACACCATAATTTATTGACATCATATCTGATAACAAGCCAGTGAGATAGACTGCTACACATGTTATGTATAGTAGGGGTTATATTTGAGGACATTACATGGGCATTCTGTGGTTGTGTGTACAGTACTGAGGTCTGTGTACTTATGGTGATTGTTGACAGTATGTATTGTGAATATGTACCTTGGCCTGTGTACAGACTGTGGTAGATGTCATTGTTCTTAGTCCTGTTCTATCTGATGTAACATGCTGCTCCACTGTATGTTGCCCTATTGGGTTACATGTTTGTAGGCCCAAACACATACATGTCCCATTCCACAGACAGGCATTAGACCACACTGTGTAGTGGCCCAGTATATGTAGGGTTAGTGTGATAGTGGCACATATGCAGATGGTGTTGATCAGATAGTCCATATACTGTAATAGTACACTAGCTTACCATATGTGGGTGTGGCTGTGTTCACATTGGTTGTGGTTATGCACTTTCACACAGGTGTCTGTTAAACTGTGCTGTGACATGCCTGTAGAGCCTGCTATATATGCAGGTACATGTGTATTCTCACATAAGAAATGTAGGCCAGTGTTGTGGCAGTCTGTCTGTAGCCTGCACAGTGCTTTGTTACATGCCTAGCAGCTTAGTGTACTTACCCAGTGTGATGTTATGTCTGGATACTTGATAGATGTACTGCTGCCAGGCCACCATAACAATCATGTATGTCAGACAAAGCAGTGGGATGTATGTCACTAACTAGTGGGTAGTATGTGGCCATGGCACCTCTGTACCAGCAGTTATTATGTGTCAGGACAGACAGTGGAGTGTGAATGCATAACCTATGGAGGCTCATGTATACCAGTATTTACATGATATATCCATCTACATGGCTGTTAACATCTACATTGTCAGGCTTGGTCCACATGTCTTGCACTAAGGGGTTCTGTGTATATCTCTGGAATGACCAGAGTGTGTTAGACTGTCCACATTCATTGGCCATATCTCTGCTGGATCATTACTGTGCTAGCAGTGGTACTGTACTATAATGTCTTTAGGATGTCTGTCAGTAGCCAATGGCACACATGTTAAAAGCAGATGTGACCTCCCTCACACAACATGTCTGTGAAGACAACCCCTATCACAGTAGCAATAATCTACATATATACCTGCAATATATACCTGACATTCCCTTGCACTAAGAGATTGGGACTATTGGGGCTGAGGTACGGCTCCACTCCATGTTCAGGAAATATGGTGAACATATATGTATATATAATTATCTATATATCTATATAGATATATATATACATATAGATATCGACATACATAGATGGATATGTATGTGTACATATATATACATATGCACACTCATATATATATATATATATATATATATATATATATATATATATATATATATATATATATATAGCAATATATGTCTACACATATACAGATAGAGATACATATGCACATATACTTATGGATATCTACATATATATTGACAGTAATAAGTATATCAGAGTAGATATATATGCACATATATTTATAGATATCTTGACATGATGTACATCCATCCATATATGTGGTCTTACAGGTCCTTCCCCTTTAAATGTAAAACCTAAATGTAAAACTCTAAATGTAAAAACTGTCTCCCTATTTATATATAATTATACCTTACAACTACCACACATACCACATGGCCTGGGACCCTAAGCATGTGGTAAGCATGTGACATCATTATTGCTATCTCGTATAGAGATATCCTTTTCTTTTTCTCTTATAACTGAACTGAACTTTCCCTACTATGTCACTCAGGTTCCTATCACTTGTTAATGATATTCCAATTCCTCTTAATGATGTCCATACCCCTGAATGTTACTCCCATAGGTCAAAGTCACTCTAGGTTTCATAATATTGTATTATTCGTGCATAGCAGTTCCCAGTGATTTTCTTATTTTGTATATATTTATAGATATCTACATATTTATCTACATAAATAGGCATATCTGTACACATAG
Organism: Protopterus annectens; assembly: GCF_019279795.1. Lineage (NCBI taxonomy): Eukaryota > Metazoa > Chordata > Ceratodontiformes > Protopteridae > Protopterus > Protopterus annectens. Next base: position 1,814,358,799 of record NC_056728.1, on the reverse strand, counting down.
GATGTGCATATATATATATATATATATATATATATATATATATATATATATATATGTGTGTGTGTGTGTGTGTACATAAGAAGTGATGTACACATGACCATATATATGTTGCACTATACAGATGTGTATACAGATGTATGTATGAATATACATGTGTATGTACATGTAGACATATATCAACCTATTATATGCATATATCCATATTCCTGTCATGTGTAAACCTCATGGTTGTGTATACCCTCCCAGATGTATCTCACCGTATGTATCTGCTATGTGTACATTATGGTAAAACTACATATGTGATGCAACAGTCATATTAATAACAAGTACTACAAAATTGTGGAAGTAAAGGCAATTGTTCAATACTAATCAATATGTGTATTGACTGATATATTGGGAAACACCAGCTGTCTTCACATGGTCATGGTGTAGTGGTTAAGTGTTGTGACTATAGTGTGCAGGGTCCTGGGTTCAAGACCTGCAAGAGCTGTTCTTATGTTGCTGGGCAGAACAAGGTATATCAGATATAGAGTGGTTAAGGCAGTTTTGAGCAGCTTAAAGCATGTTTGTGAGGGTTTGCACAAAGCTAAGCGGTGCTAAGCTACGGGTGAACGTGCGGGCACTTACACTGTATAGGCTTCGCTTACCAGTGCACAAATCAGCTTAGCTGTTATATTGCAGCAATGTTGATACCTGCTAATCATGGCTTAGCCCTGGCAACCAGTTCACACCACCCAGTCTGATAACATAGCAGGGTAATGACATTTGTAATAAGTGTATGTAATGCCATGTACAATACATGCGCCTATGTGCTGTCATTACAGTAGCAAGGGGTGTGAGTGTCATGTGTGGGACACACAAGTATATGAGGCCTGTACAGCACTGTTAGCCATGTGAATGTGTTATATACAGGGGTAGTAGCCCAGGGTGCATGCTGTCATACTGGCATGTAGTGTATAATGGCGGTACTACTGTTGACAGTGCTTACCCAGGCAAGAGTAGAGTCTAAATGTAGTACTGACAACCGGCACACCTGCAGGCATAGCTGGACTCTCAGGCCTCCCTGTTGTATCCTTGGTGTGTGAGCTGTGCCACAGTATATAACCCCTACTGGGTAATGATCCGATATGTGGAATGTAACTGTAGACTGCCGTCTGTACAGCACATATTAGTAAGGGCATTGGATATGTAGTTATGGCATACATATTGTTGTCAAACATCTATCTGTCAACACATACATCCTACTGCATAGCTACTTGCCAAGCTGATGACTGGCCATCCCTGTACAGATGTGCAGATGGCAGGTATCTGGCTGGGATATGCACTGGCAACCTAAGCTTGATTGACACTGACATGTCTGCCCAGCTGTGTAAGAACTGGCACACAAAGGAAATAGTATCCTGTACACAACACATGCCACGGGTACCTCCACTACACTACCACAATCAACAGAACATGCTTGAGTACAGGTCTCCATCACAGACACTGATCATGTGTTGTAATGCATGTTGCATACATGTCAACTTGATCACCTCAGTGACCATGTGCAGGAGGCACATGGAGGATTGGCTTATGCATGTCACTCTCACCCTGAGGGTCACCACAGTAGTGTCTGTCGATAGATTGCCTGCTGCCACATGGCAGGTGGCAGGATAACACTGTACACACAACTCCTACACAACCTATCTCTTCTTGGACAATAGCTAGGTACACAGCTATGACCACCTGCAGCAATGCACCCTAGTACTGACACATGTGTACATGTGCATGACTGAGTATAACAGTGTCTGTCTGTTAGCACAACTGTACTTGGGAATTCCATGAGGGTCTTCACAACCACCACAACACCCATTGCCATAGTCAGTTGTGGCTGCTGCTGTATGGGACATTACATGTACCTTGTTAAGCTCCTCTACATACCGGCTGAATGAGCCTTGTAGTACCAGCACAACAGTGTTGTACAAATGGGTCGATAGGCATGGGATACCCATTGTGTTCTGGCAAGTGTGTGTATGTGCGCATGTCCATGCATCTGTAGGGTACAGCATTCCTTGGCCAAATACTTCTATTATAATACCCATTGTGACACAGTAATGCAGATAGTGTTGTTGCTGCCCATAGGTGAGGCATGACAATGCAACACCCTACTATGCATGTGGCATGTGCATTAGATGCCTATCCCTGTAGTACCACTGTTGGGATATACAATGTGTTGCATTTCAGTCGTGGCCAATGTGTGATGGTGGGTATGTCAGAGTGCCATCATGGGCTTCAGGGAGCACAATATACACTGGGGTATGTGGGTGCTGTGTACATTGTCATTACACCAAGGTACACCCGGTATATGTCCCATGTACCACGTTATGGTCACCACTGTCACCATCAACCATACAGGTTACTGATACCACAGTCCAGGCCAGTTATGCATGTGCTGTGTGCAGCATACCTGTAACACATTGGACACAGGTCAAGTTAACAGCGATAGGTCCAGGTCTCTCTGACATGTGTCTGCCTGTTATGTGTCTGTTAATGTGTATATAAAGGTATGTCATACAATGTATTGGCAGTATACACCCATTACATCCCCCATTAGCATACTGTACATGTCTGGGGATGTTCTGCATGTAACATGTAACCTGGAACACACCTCACCCTAAATGCTGTGTGGTGTGTGCAATGAAAGCCACACACTTCAGTATCACTACATCCCTAGGTAGGGGTCTAGTCCCACTGTTGCCAAGTAAGAATGTGCATGTATGTGGATGGGTCTACATCAAGTTGCAGATTATACACATCCCAGTGGGTCACCTGTCCATGTGGCACAGGCAATAACTGTTATACAAACCTGAGAAATGTGTTCAACTGTACCCCAGATATGTCACAGCCATGGTGTCACCACAGTGCCATACCTCATTGTGGAATATGACTGCAGAACACCCCTGTGCTGACACATGTACACCTATAACACAAATGGATATCATTATAGAGACCACAATCAACCAGTGTTACTAACAGCTATAATGCATCATTGCTGGACAGTTACACTACCTGACATATATGCATTGCACTTTACTCCTTACAACATGTTACACTGCAGTACTTTGGTACACTGTAGTACAGTCAGCATGTGCATTAGAACCATATTAGCCTCCCCCTGCATCGATGGTATGGATGACAGGGATGTGGCACAGGCATCATCATATGCACAGGCTGTATTGTTGGTTTGCCAAGGACGAGGGTGGGCCATACATTTGACACCATGTGTGTGGGTGAGGGGTGTAATGAGGTGAACTGGGCATGGTGATTTGGTGTGTGCAGGTATGGAGTTGCCCTAGGTGTGTTCATATAGTGTGTGGACATGAATGCAGACAGTTCTGCCATGTGGCTGCCCTAAATAGGTGTTTATTGACAGCTGCAGACCATGCCTGGCAGGGTGTGCAGTTCACTGCCTCCGGCCATGGACACATGGACTGTGCTTGCCAGGGGTTCCATGGGCATGTTCAGGTACAGGCCTCAATGTACTACCCTCACCTGACGATGACAAATGTCCACTGGAACCAGGTCTCTCCTGGGACTGGCCAGGACCACGTGCTCATGGCGAGCTGTGGTGTGGACAGCACCCCCCACAGTGTCAGGGCTGGAACCGCCACTATGGGAGCCCATTGGTGTCCTAGCACATCAATGTTGACTGCCAGCTCTTGGCGTTGCTGGCCTACGTCCATGCTGCCATCGCCACACTCCCACCACACGTTCAAGCATGGCCTGGCCACGGTTGATGAGGGCCATTATCTCACCAGACTGTCTATCCATGAACTCAGTTAATGCACGGATGGCACCAGCCAGTTCACGGGTGTTGTCACTTGCAGATGTGACAGCAGCCCTCTGCAGCCTCAGGCCCTGTCTGGTGTAACGTTCGATACGTGCCTGCGCCACCATGACAGCCAGAAACATGCACCTGCTGGAACCAGCTGTGTTGCGTCTGCAAGAGGCATGATGACCAGCGGCCCTACCACAAGCACCCTGGGACATCTGCCTATGTGGTACCCTGCTGGACATCCGGCTATGCCTGCTGCAACCAGACACAGTAGGCATGGTTACCACACTTTCCTGTGCACTGCCACCAAATGCCAGCTGTCCCTTCGCTATGGCCACTGGTGATGGGGTATGTATAGGCACTGAAACTGTGTGCGGGATTGGGGTGGCTAAAAGGGAGATGTCAAATGATGGAGCTGTTTCACCCCCTGACAACTCCACCTGTGCCTCAAACAATACTATCATCATCTTTGGTGTCTGTATGGATACCAACATCAGATTGCATGCAGGAGACACCCTGACCCACCTCGCCACCTGTGGGGGAAAACAATAAATGCACTTTAAAAGCTGTACAGCATTGCATAACAGTACACACACACACGCACACACGCACACACACACACACACACACACACACACACACACACACACACACACACACACACACATACCACCGTAATACTTACCTGTCCGTGACTTTACAGACAGTCCCACGTATATTTCCATGTGTTCCCCATCCTGCATCACACTTGGCAATATACACACATTGATACCACTCATTAACATTTCAGTCCTCTAAATGCCTAGACAAGTGATCACAACACAAGACCTGTTACTACATTACCTGCCTGACCTGTGTGTAGTGGTTTTAGATGGCCTCACTGCTGTCATTCAGTGTTCACCCTGTGTATGTCCAGACATCATGAGCATGGCTCCTATATGTGCGGGCTACTATGTTCACTCCATAATATCATGCACTGGAGTGTCATCTGTATGTATTGCTTAGTACATGCCGGATATGTTGATCAATCAGCCTATCATGTGACAACTGTAATATATAGATACATTCCCTGGTGTTGACTAGTACTTTCTCAATGCATCTGTAGTGCTGCATACATGGGTTGTCGGTCACCTCTCTGCTAAATGAGATAATAAAGGTATACCTGGTGTCTACCTTCCTTCTCAATGCCTGTTCCATGCTACAGACCTTATTATACTGTCAGCTGTCCTGTGATTACATACATGACAAGTATTCCTGGTGTGTAATGTTGCAGTCCATGTCCATGTACTGCACAATCCCAAAGGGAGGTGCTGCTGTATGAACAACCCTTTGGGATTGTGCAATCACACATGGACTGCAACATTACACACCAGGAATACTTGTCATGTATGTAATCACAGGTATACCTTTATATATAATGTGGTATATATGGCAGGATGTACATTATGTCAAGGATATTATGTTGGCAAGACCAACAATATGATGGGTAGTTAGTTTGTCTGCAGGGCCACCCACACATACACACACACATCCTACATGCATCAACCTCCCTCCACTTCATCAGAGTGACCCTGCAGACAAACTAACTACCCATCAGGATGCACACACACACATACAGGTGAGATTGCACAATGATAGTACACACAGTCCTCCTATTACCCATTTGTCAACACGCAAGACATATGGTACACAACAGCATGCAGTGCAGCTATAGTCAATCCATGCTAGCAACAGTATACATGTGTGTGATGCATGTGCTGTGTCACTAGGTGATGCCCCTTCCCCTGGATACCACTGCACCCATGTACACAGTATTGCTGTGCGCCTGTTCTGCACCATGCCATATACTGTGCACCACATCTCACAGGTGTAGAACCCATTGCTGAATGTGTAGTACTGTGTCAGTTATGTCAGCTTTAATGCTCACAGTCCCTATGTTTTTCAGCAACACATACCTGGTATGATATGTGGACAGATGTTGTTTGTGAAAGCCTGATGTCTGATTTACAGCTCTCAACATTAGCAGACTATGTATGACCGATCCAATACTATTGCACTGACAACCATCAGAGCATACCATGGCTATGGGGGGTGTACACACCCTAATTGATATGATGCACCCATCCTTGATCTGCCATGGGACCACATCACCGCATATCTTAACAGTACATGAGCCCGATATGTGACATATGTCTTGTACTTTCAAATGCAGTGTCTATGGAATGTGTTAGGTTTGCGGATGCTGACCCTGATGCATACACTCTGTGTGGGTATATGTGTGCACACCCATGTCATGATGGTTTGTTGCACCTATTGTTATGTGTACTACAGCATCACTACTCCTGGCAGGGCTATACTAGCGTGAGCCATCTGCATTTGCCAGTGTATGTTCAGTCTGCCCTACACAAGTCCCCCTAATCTGCATGATCGCAAGGTCTACTCATGTGCACATCCCTTGGTGTTCACACACTGCCATCACTATTGCTGTGGGGGTAAGGTTATGTCTGCCACAGTTCCTGAACCTGACTATGTGCAGATACAGCCATTTTTAGCATTCTTAGGATCCCTGCTGCAGTGCACTGGTGTGTCATGCTGACATCCCCCCACCTTCAGCCTTTATGCAGATGCTTGACAAGTAAGGCCTACACATGTGTGTCACTTTGCAGTGTCCCATACACTGAACACCACATAATTACAGCCTAGTCCCAGCTGATAATGTGGACCACAGTAATACCTTATGCCATAGTGTAACTCTTCAACAGTGGCCATTGCCCTACAGGTATATACACTGGTGTTGCACTGTATATGGGTGTTGTTCCAAACATGTCCCTACTGTAGGCCATGTCTCCAACCATTATGTTACTCTCTGTGGACACATTCTGCAATGACAGGATGTTAGTTATCTTGTAGGTGTCTGACATACCCTTCCAATACCCCATCATGGTCACCACTGTGATGCCAGGCATTTAACAACAACAATACATGCACATGTACAGTATGCATTCTGGGAAGGTGTATTAGATGTGTGCATGGAATATACCATAGCCATTACGTGCCCGGTGTATTGGCAGGCATCTACATAAAACATACTCACCAGCTACAGGCTGCTGCCTTGGTGGCATACCTCTCAACCTAGAAACATCAAAAATCTGGACAAGGCCCATGAAAAATAGGTACAAATCTGTACACTGATTAACATATGATTTGCATACATAATTATGTAACCCCGCCCACTCCAATGGAATTGTGGGATACCAACTTTCAAATGCAAACTGAAGAACAGGCAACCAAAATATGACACCAGAGTCCCCCTGCAGCCACTCCACTATACCATTACATGGCTATTTCGCCCCATTTACTATAAACACCAATGTGTGCATACTGCTTTACTTCTACAATGATTATTTGGATTTTATTTTTACAGCACAGCAATGCACAAACACTAACAGACATCTGGTAAAAGCAATACTGTTTCACAATAAAAATAGACTTGGCATTAAAACTTACATTCATTGAAATAGCATTAAAACCCACACCACATCCAAAGAAAAGGCATCTGGCATTCTGGCCAGTGGTGGATAAAGATTACCTTTGGGCTGTTTTCAAATCATTGGCCCCTTTCAGACAAAACAAGAAACATACATGTGTTCTTTTCTTTGATGCACCTTCCTGACTTTATTAAATTATATTCCTTGTATAATACAGCACACTTGTTAGACAGAGTGCATTTTAAATTTATTGTTTAAACATTTTTCCAGTAGACTTACTGAAGGCAATGGAACAAAATGCATGAATCAATAATGCCAAAAGTGCCCAATTCAGAACATTTTCCATCATAAAAGTCTACTTCCACACCCACACTATAAAAAGAATGACAGCAGTGTAAGCCATATGCATCTTGCACAGCTTCTCACACATTTTCAATTTCATTTTTTTGGGGGGAGGGGCAATGGGTCAAAAACCAGGGACACATTTTAAACATTGCTTGTATAATTTTGTAAAGTTGCTGAAACACAATGTTGTGTTGCCACCATGAATTTCACTAGCAGGTCTTGAACCCACAACCCTATGTACTACAGTCAGAGTACCATACCACTATGGTGAATCAGCAGCTTCCTGAAAAATAGGAAGAATGAAACTTACTGGCTATCATCATTTAGCGAATTCATTTCTCACCACAGCTCTCAACCTCTTAGCACAAAAAACCTGGACAAACAAAGCCAATAATGGGGAAATACAAATTTAGTTCTCACTATAGCTCCCAACTCTTAGCACAAAAAACTGGGGAATACAAATTCAGTTCTCACTCAACTCTTAGCAGAAAGAACCTGGGGGAATACAAATTCAGTTCTCACTATAGCTCTCAACTCAGCATAAAACACCTGGGGAATAAAAATTCAGTTGTCACTATAGCTGTCAACTCTTAGCAGAAAATACCTGGGGGAATACAAATTCACTTCTCACTATAGCGCTCAGCTCTTAGCACAAAAAAACCTAGGAAAAGCTCACAAGTGGTGGTGGTTAGGGACTTTAGGCTCTTTTGACCCTGTACTAAAGGTACAGGGTTTGGGCCTGAGTACATCTAGCCAGCAGGTATATTGAACAGGGGCATTTTCAACACACACACACAACTGAGAGGTATGATACACTGCAGTGCCTTAAATGGGTTGTGTGCACTATGAGGTGGTCACGTAGCAACACCATCGCTGTAGTATTATAACCTTGGAATGGGACACATATCCAATAGGTAGAGCCTCAATTGTACTTCGCATCTACCAGTCCCAGAAATTTCAGACCACTTCTGAACTTGGGCATAAGGCAGATCAGTAAACCATACAACTGTGTCTGTAATGGAGACCAATGTTACTTGTGTTGCAATGCACTGTAGTTTGTAACCGTGCTTGTCTTTGTCCGGGGCTCGGATGAATACAACAAGTTTAGTCATGAAGTCTGATTATTTGCCTACAAGCCAGCCAATGTCAGGGCAAAAAAAATGGTATTCCAACACAGACTCACACACACACAGTTATCTGAACTAAACTTACACTTTTAGTTTAAGTAGCTAATCGCTGCTTGCTGAATCATATTAAAAATGTATTCTATCCCTTTCCAGTTGGATGTGGACATCAGTGTTTTCACTTTGCTGCAGTAATTACACAGTTTTCAAATGAAAGGAAAATGTGACATTGTTCAACAATAAAATACAAAGCGATCCAAAATTCAAGGTGAAAAAACACGCATCAAATGTGTAGTTCATAGACTAGCTTTATGTTTTATTTTCACAAGCTCCAGATGTGGCCTCGTCTCTTAGCAAAATACTTGCTTACATAATCTGCTGCTTTCCATCAGTAAAAGAAATGTAGCTATATATCTACACACACACACACACACACACACACACACACACACACACACACACACACACACACACACACACACACACACACACACACACACACACACACACACACACACACACACACACACACACACACACACCTTAAGCCAGTTACCTTCTTCTCTCCATAAAGCACGCCACTCGCATTTCCGTTAGCTCTCTTCTCCAGAACAGACAGCATTTGTGGCAGCCAGTTGGAATTTAGTCCCATTTGCAATTACTCTCTCTTACCCATTTGCATGACCAAGTACTCCCTCTCGGCTCGCATATAAAACTCTTAACTCCTGCTCGCTTGCATAAACAAGTATCCACCATAAAACTCCATTCTCTTGCGTACAGAACTCTGTTCCTGTTCCCGCCAGCAGGAAATGATGAATGAAACTCCTTCAGCTCAATTATGACTGGCTAGTAGTGCTGACGGTGCTGATGTCATCACTCATGTGATGACGTCTTCGATAGCACGAAAATTGAAAAATAAAGGGGAAAAATTGGAAATGAGGGGGTGCCACTCGGGAATCGTGACACTCCTTCATTTGGACCCCAAAACTCGGTAAAAACCGAGTAATTCTGTAAGGTTGGGAGGTATGCTTGGTGGTATACCTGAGGGACTTACATAAGAGGGTGAGAGATGCAAAGTCAGTGGCCACATCTGTGGCATTGCTACAGGATGGGTGCAGCATTACAATACATCGATAGTACATGTCCACAATAGTACCACATATGCACATCTGTTTATCACTACTATGCAGCAACAAACTATATCTATGACATGTCAGATATGCATGATCTACCTGTACAGATGCAAATGTATATGCAACAGTGGTCTACTGATGTGCCCTTACCTGCATGCTCCTTGGCCGGTGTGGATAGCACCCACCTCCATGAAGGTGTCTGGCGGTTGGTGCCTATGCAGACAGGCAGGTGCCACAAGGCTGGCTAGGAGCTCCTTCAAATGTGTCGGAGGGATGGATGGCATCCTCCCTCCATGGAGAGGTGATCCCCCCAGACTGCAGCAGCATGCCAATGGGCATTGCGAAGCAGGTCAGAACAATGATGCCGGACCTGCTCATAACTGCAGTTGTGCAGTCTGACATCATTGATGCTGTGGACTAGGTCATTCCATAGGGTGGTCCACTCCTGATGATCATGGGTGGCCTGGCCAAACAAGACAGGGTAGTGCTGTATGAGGTGGTTCACCAGAATGTCGTTTGCAGTTGCTGAGTATGCCGGAAGCCTTCCATGGGACATCTTGCCTGAAAGACATAAAGATGGACACAGGTATGAGCAGGTCATGCAGCAAGGTTGCCACAGTTCTTAATACACATCACTGTCACCCCCCACCATCTCAGTGACAACAAACTGTACACACAACTCAATAGGTATGGCTACAGCATGCCTACCAGTGGGGCAGATATTGTACTGTACTACACTTTGTGCAATGTGTTTGTAGCCATGTTCCCTGTGTGGACACTATCATTACTGGCCTGTTACAGACTATTCACCTGTATGCCATTGTCAGGGCCACTATGGTTCCATATATGCCTGTGGTATGCTTGCTATGTGGTTGCTGCACATCTGACATTCTGTGTTATTATAGTTATCTATGCATGCTGTTGGGCATGTTCTGGGATTGTGTAGACTATTACTACCGACATATGTTCTATAACAGTGACACAGTAGCATGTATATGTACTATTGGCCAGTAGAACCACCTCTCCAAACTCATGTGCCCATGTTACCAGGCCACATCACATGTGTGACCCACCCTGGGGTCTCCTCATGTACTGGTCCAGCAATACCTTCAGGTGGAACCAACTCAGGGGATGTTGTTCCCCCCCCCCCAGGGGTACACACAGACATGTTCTTGTCCCCCAAGGTAAGGTCCAGGATCTGTTCCATAATGGACTCCACAGACACATGTGGGATGTGTTACATCACTTTGAGGCACCCAGTACACATTCACAGGGCCCACATGCTCCTCCTGCTCAGCCTCCAGGCCAGGCACATTTGGGACGTGGACTGCTGTTGTAAGTAGCAGTGGGTGGGAGGCTTGTTCCCATTGTGTCCATATTGAGGTCAATGGGGCATCCACTTCGCAGACCACAAACACCATCCAGGGTGTTTACTCACCACATGTGTCACATACCACCCCTGTAGGCTGTCCTCTATATCTACCAACCCTGACCACCTCCACAACTATATCTGCCATACTTCCTCATATTCCCGTTCCATACTTCACAGACAAGGGCAATGTGGTCCCAACAAGGGGTTCACATGTGGCATACCCATCCATGTTGCACACACTGACAGCTGTAGATATCTGTGTGCATTGCTATGTGTGCTGTTTCCTCGCACATAGCATGCAGCACTGTGTTGGTAATATAGTGGACATGTATTTACATACGTATATGTTTGTGTGTGTGTGTGTGTTTGTATAAATGTAGAGATGTGCATATAGGTATATATCTATATATGTGTAGATATACATGATGTATATATGTGTTTATATATATATGCATACACATGTGTATCTGTATATTTGTGGACATACATGTATATATATATATATATATATATATATATATATATATA